>NC_141607.1:31837648-32137648 GCF_047967505.1 Dipteris shenzhenensis | reverse complement strand
TCTCTCCCCCCCTCCTCTCTCGCTGCCACCTCTCTCTCTCCCCTCCCTCCCCTCCCTCCCCCCCCTCTCTCTCCCCCCTCTCTCTGCTGTCGCGGTAGCGGCCTCCCCCCCTCGCAGCTTCCCCCCTCTCTCCCCTCTCTTCCCCCCCTCCCCCTTCTCTCCCCCCTCCCTTTCTCTCCCCTCTCTTCCCCCCCCCTTCTCTCCTCTCTCTCCCTCTCTCTTTCTCTCTCTCTCTTTTGCTGCCAAGGCAGCAAGACTCTCTCTCTTATAATCTCTCTCTAAAATTTTTCCTTCACTTTTCTCTCTCTAAGTTCTCTCTCTATCATAAAATTTCAAAGAATACAAATTTTAAAAAAAGTAC
Organism: Dipteris shenzhenensis; assembly: GCF_047967505.1. Lineage (NCBI taxonomy): Eukaryota > Viridiplantae > Streptophyta > Polypodiopsida > Gleicheniales > Dipteridaceae > Dipteris > Dipteris shenzhenensis. The sequence goes on along the minus strand of NC_141607.1, from coordinate 32,137,287 downwards.
CTAGAAAAAAGTTGAAATCTATGCTTGTGCTTGCTTTTGCTCTTCCTCCTCTTTTTGCTTCTCCTCTTGCTCTTCCTTGTTGAAATGAGAGAAACAATGAGAGAAGGAGAGTATATATAAGAAAAACTAGGGTTTTAAGTGCTTCTTTCTCATTGGTCCTTCTATAACATTATCTCCTCTCCCATTGGCCTCTCTATTAGATTATCTTCTCTCTCTCTCCCACCCACTCCCATCCTCCCACCCCATTCCCACTCCCACCCCCATCCTCCCACCCCATTCCCACTCCCACTCCCACCCCCATCCTCCCACCCCACCTCCCCCATTCTCACTCCCATGCCCACGCCCATTCTTTCACCTTCCCCATTCCCACTCCCTCTCCCACTCCCATCCTCCCACCCCACCCCTCCCACTCCCACCCTCACCCCACCCCCACCTCCCCCATTCCCACTCCCACTCCCACTCCCATTCTCCCACCCACTCCCATCCTCCCACCTCCACCTCTCACTCCCGCTCCCATCGTCCCACCCCCACCCCTCCCCCCCCATTTCCACTCCCATTCCCACTCCCACTCCCATTCTCCCACCCTTATCCTCCCACCTCACCCCTCCCACTCCCATCCTCCCACTTCGTCTCCCACTCCCACTCCCATTTTCCCACCCCCCCACCTCCCCCATTCCCACTTCCTCTCCCACTCCCACTCCCATTTTCCCACCCCCCCCACCTCCCCCATTCCCACTCCCTCCCCCATCCTCCCACCCCACCCCTCCCACTTCCGCCCCTACCTCCCCCCATTCCCACTCCCATCCTCCCACCTCACCCCTCCCACTTCCACCCCCACCTCCCCCATTCCCACTCCCTCTCCCTGGGGGTTAGGGTTTAGAGTTTAGGGTTTGCGGGCTAGGGTTAGGGGTTTAGGGTTTAGGGTTTAGGGTTTAGGAGTTAGGGTTTAGAGTTTAGGGTTTGGGGGTTAGGGTTAAGGGTTTAGGGTTTAGGGTTTAGGAGTTAGGGTTTAGGGTTTAGGGTTTAGGGTTTAGGAGTTAGGGTTTAGGGTTTAGGGGTTAGGGTTTAGGGTTTAGGGTTTGGGGGTTAGGGTTAAGGGTTTAGGGTTTAGGTTTTAGGGTTTAGGAGTTAGGGTTTAGGGTTTAGGGTTTAGGGTTTAGGAGTTAGGGTTTAGGGTTTGGGAGTTAGGGTTTAGGGTTTGGGGTTTAGGGTTTAGGGTTTGGGGTTTAGGGTTTGGGGTTTGGGGGTTAGGGTTTAGGGTTTAGGGTTTGGGGGTTAGGGTTTAGGGTTTAGGGTTTAGGGTTTGGGAGTTAGGGTTTAGGGTTTAGGGTTTAGGGAACCGTTATTGGTTAGGGTTGAGGGTTGAGGGTTTAGGGTTTAGGGTTATTTTGGTTTACGATTTAGGGTTTAGGGTTTAGGGTTGTTATTGGTTTACGGTTGTTATTGGTTAGTGTCTAATTAAATTTTCAAACAAGTTCTAGATTTTTAAATCATTAATAAAGTAGATTATTGAGAAGAGACTAATGTTCTTTATAATGGTTGTTACAGCTTGTTTGCAAAGGAAACTCACAAAGGAGATGGCTACAAAATTTATTCCGGGAATGGAGGTGATTTTATGTTGCAAAAGAGAAGTAGTTGCATTTGCTACAATCCGTGAAAGTGATCCAAATTCTATTTATCACTTTAGAAGACTTGGCGAAGATAAGGTGGTGGTTATCGTATCAAGGATTCTTAGTGCACATGTTGAGCTAAAGCATAAGTGTGGGGATATGGAAATCCTTGGAGATGTTATGCCCTATAATACTTCCAACAAAGCATTTATTGCATGGGACAGAGATGAGACTTATCCAACACATGTCATCAGGGATACAAAGTGCATATCTTTGGATTTTAGAGTGGGAGATATTTTACAAATGTTATCATTTGCAAATAAGTATGTAGCAGAAGGTCAAGTCTTGGGATTTGAACAAGTTGAACACTGGACATTTGCGCAGATGAGAATTCAAAAAGTTACTGATGATGGTATGGATGATAACTCAATGTCATTGGATGGTCCCTACTATGAGGTAGGTAAGGATTTGAGATGGAGCATGCAATTTTTAAAGATTGGAAAGACTCGGCATGTGGTTTTTAATGATAAACATAATGTATACTACAACATTAAAGAATTGAAAGAATATGCCAATGTACCAAGCTCTATTCCTTCAGAGATGGATGATTCCAATGCACTCAACTATAGCACTGACGTCTTATCAGAAGTGGATGAGTTCATTGGTACCGAGAAAGAAAAATATTTCACAAGTGATGCCTTATCCGGGGTGGATGAGTTCATGCACATTGAGAACTTGGGCAAAGATGTCAAAAGTGTTATATTTTCAAGCATGGATGGCTTCATGGATACTGATAAAGTTCTTGGAGTCAAAGCAGGTAACTATGGAATTATGGAAATCATGCACGATAGTATAATGAGTGATGTTCTCTCTGGAGTAGAGGAGTTTCAAGACTATGGAGTTATGAAATCCATAGAAAGTGCATCAATGAGGGATGTTCTCTCAGGAATAGATGAGTTTGAAGATCATTCTGGACACTCTATCACCACTAACTATGGAGTTATGAAATCCATAGAAAGTGCATTAATGAGTGATGTTCTCTCAGGAATAGATGAGTTTGAAGATCATTCGGGACACTCTAATGCCATTGTGATAAGTGGTTCTACGATTGTATCAAAAGTAGGGATGAGATCAACAAAGGACTATTCGGTATTTGACTTTGATTGTGAGCTTGTAAATGTTACAAATGGTTTGATGAATGTATCAAAAGCAAGGATGACATCAACAAAGGAATATTCAGTATTTGACTGTCAGAGTGATAAGATCAAGGATGCAACATCTCATGAAAACAACATGACAAATAAATCTTACAAGGAGAACTACACAAATCCAAATAAGAATGTACAAAAGGTCCCAAAACGGACATACAGATGCATGAAAAGACAACAAGTGTAGGTAGATCCAGAAAAGCAACCAAAGAGAATAAGAGTAATGAATGAAGATGTTATGCTAAAAGCAATGCGATCTACATGCTGTAAGCATACATGTATGCGATCCATTAACTTACATGACATTAAGGGTTGTAGAGAACATGTCTGGCAAAGGAAAGGAAGTAGAAGAAATGAATACCTACTCACGAGATTGTCTTGCTTTCTTGTAAATGATAAGAGAAGGCGAAGTTTAGGACATCAAATAAGGCCTCTTATAAATGGAAAAAGTATATGCAATAATGCATATCGCATTATTATAGGATTATCACATGGCACATATTGGAATTTGGCTAATAAAGCAAAGTATGGAGTTAAATTTAACATTCATGGAAACATAGGAAGGCCCAAAACAAGAGCCTCAACTGTTGCGGCAATAGCAATTTTGAAATATTACATTTACGAAAATGCTTTACCGCAACCTGCCCTATCAGAAATGCATCTTCCGATAGGTTTGACCAAAAAAGAAGTATTTAACTCTATTGGAGAAACACAAAGGCAAAGAGGGCATGCACCAGCATCTTTTCATACTTTGTATACTCTTTGGAAAAAAAGCTTTGGACATGTTAAAATCCCAAAGAGGCAAAAAATGTCAAAGTGCAATGACTGTGATGATCTAAAGCGAGCACTTGAGAGTGCAACATCTCCAGAACAAAAAGAAGCTTACAAAAGAAAGAGAGAATTTCATCATGGACTTGTTTGACATTCTAGAATAAAATATGCATTTTGGAAGGAGCAAGCTATTTCTCACCCAAATGAGTACATGTGCATTATTGTAGATGGTATGGATCAAAATACAACAACATTACCTCGATTCGTTAACACTCCACCTAAGCTACAAGGCAAATACTTTTTAAAGACACATCTATGTGGAGTGTTAATGCACGGATTTAAGTTTTTTGCAGACATATGGATTGATTCCTTGCATCTACATGATAGCAATCAAGTCGTAACATCCGTTATGAAGGCAATTCACAATGTACATGCAGAAAAAGGTCGCCTACCAGCAACTTTGAGAGTACAAGTAGACAATTGCAGATGAGAGAATAAGAATGTACTCTTCTTTGCATTTTGCTCAATGCTAATCGCTCATAGAATCTTCAATGAGATTGAAGTTGGGTTTTTGTTGGTTCGGCACACACATGAGGATATCGATCAGGTATTTAGCACAGTTTCAAGAGAACTAAAACACAAGGACATGGAGACAATGGATGACTTGATAAGAAAATGTGGGAGGCAAGTTGGTGGCCGTAAGGAAGGAACAATATGCTCAATGGTTGAGAGGATGTATGATTGGAAGAGCTTTATTCTACCTTTCATACAAAAAGGTGGTGATGCCCTGATTGGTTATAGCGCTCCACACTATTTTCGATTTTTCTTAAAGGATGAAAAACCAGTGATGCAATGGCAACACTATTCTCTTGATACAAAATGGGAATCTAAAGAACCTTACTCTCTGTTAACTTCAATCCCGAGCAAAGAAATGCATCCAACGTGGGCTCCTATAAAAGAATTCAACGAGAAATCCAAAGGTGAAATAGAAGGCTTAAAAGCTTTTATTGCATACAAAGAGGAAATACTCCGGAGATTTCCTGATTGGAAGCCCTCTTGGAAGGAACACACTACTATTGTAATTAGCAAGACCTACCAATTGATAAAGGACCTTGCAAAAATGCGAGAAGATGATATTAAGGCAGAACGGCCTTTATTTTGGCCAAATGTTGGTAATGACTTGCGTCCAGCATGTGGTCTCTTTGAAAATGAGTTTGAATCGTTGCTCCCACGTCCATATTGTGGACCCAAGAAGAGAGAGTTTATGCCACAAATAGACATAGATGTCCATTGTTTTGTTGCAGTTCGACCATTGGATGATGAACATGAGAACGTGAAGTTTTGGGTTGCGAAAGTAGTTGACGTGAGCATGGATGACCGGGGGAGAGCTACAACATTTATAGCGGTATGGTATGAGCCAAGGGGCAGGAAGGAGAACCAAGATAACACTACATTGTATAGTAGTTGTTTGAAAAAGGAATGGGTCCCAAACCATGAAGCAATTTCAAGACTTTCCACAGAGACAGTCATAGTATCCTGGAAATCAAGGTCAAAGAAAACAAAGAAGCACATGGGGTATGATGTAGGAGACAAAATAAAATTACCACAACCAATTATTATGCACATTACAGAGTTCACAAAGATGCTCGCCCGGGAGGAAGTAGAAGGAGATAGCGCAAATGAAGAATGCCCATGATAACACCATTCAAATATCGAGAAAGAGTGAAGGTGGTGGTGGTTGTCAGATGAGAGTGAATGAAGATGGCACCCAAGCGACAAGTGACGACAGAAAGGACATTCTGAACAAGCAAATGTTTGGATCGCTCATTTCTATGATCATGATAGAAAAGGACATTCAAACAAGCAAATGTTTGGATCGCCCATTTGTACTAAACTCATTGTAAAGGAAAAATTAAATTATTGAAAAGGCCACAGGAGATCCTTTGTACAAAGACTCATCTAGAGCAATATTTGTTGTAAAATTTATGACATGATAATGTAAAATTGCAAGCATAGCTATTGCTATTTTTTGGAGTACAAAAGAGGCTTCCATCATGTCTCATGTGTATATAAACCTTTTAATTTCTTGAATATTCAAGAGTGTTATAGTTTTTTGCATTGAAAGTAAAAAGAGTCTTACAGGTCTCTTATGTATACATTTTTAAAATGTTGTGAATCCTCAATAGCATGGTTTTTCATGGATTTAAACTAATAACTTGGATTTTTTATTTTAAGAATATGATTCTTATAAACAAGAAATACAAATTACGGATTTAATAGTAGTTTTTGCATTATTTGTACAACATTGTAGAGAGATATTTTGAAATGTCTTATGTGAAAATGATAGTGCCAGAAAGTAAACTTTTGATTCTCAAATGACAGTTTTATAAAGTAAACTTTTCATTTGGGAAGGATTTTAAGGAATAGTCCAAAAGTAGACATATGAGTCCAAAATTAATGAAATAAGTGTTCTTTATTGAAGATGGGTGCCAAATGCCATCAATTATATGAAACTATGCTTAAGTACATGTATCAATTGATATTTAAAAATGAAAGATTCAATTAATTAAATCATTAGTATGCACCTGCTCACAATGCTCGAGAAGAACAAAGACCATCATAAATAGTTCTAAACCATTTTTCATCAAGAATGAAAATACGAAATCGTCTGAAATCGATTTCATAAATTTTGTGTATGGTCCCACAATAATCCAACTGCGAGGAGAGATGATTGGTATCCGAAGCACTTGCTCAGCTATCTTGTGTGAAGTTAGCCATGACTCCATAATCATTCATGACTATCTTTGAATCGATGTATTCTACACAAAAATGTCATTGGTATGTCTAGGAGCTCTCGAAATATCAAAGACCCACACTCCTATCCATAAGATTTATAACTCCTCTATGAAAGGTACCATGTACACAGCCTCATACTCGGACATGAGTTGCATTGCCCCCAAAAAATAGAATCGATCATGTCCACGGTACCCTCATTATCATCCACCAACACATTTGGGAGACTATAATCCTTCTCAAAGTGTGAAGGTATATGCACACCACCCTCCTCATCTTGTCTCAAGGTTTCATGTAAATAAAAGATCTTGTCTCAAGATTTTATGTCGTGTGTACGCATGCAATATTAATTACAAACTCAAATAGTATTGAATTTCTGATGATCCATTACCATGTGCACCACCAACGGTGGGTACTGGTTTGGGCTCCTCCCCATACATCCTCAAGTGGCACATGACAATACAGCGTTAATGTCATACTTCTCGCTTGCAATGAGTGCAATGACAATACAACCTCTCTGTAAGCCACTCTGCACTCGTGAGCATTGGCGCATCATCTAACAAGCTTTCACTCATCCCTTCCATCTGCACACCTCCAAAGTCACAACACAAAATGCAAGGAAATCCATTAAGATCCAAAAAATAGCCACCCATGAGCTCCTTTCCTCTCTTCTTAGATTAAGCACCCTAAACTATCGCTATATAGCGACGCTTTGCAATGTTTTGTTGCTATATAGCGATGCTTTTAGGGTATAAGTATATAGCGACACTTTTAAGATATAAGTGTCGCTATATAACAACACTTAGGGTTAAAGGTCACTATATAGCGACACTTAGGGATAAAAGTCGCTATATAGCGACACTTTTAGGATATGAAGGTCACTATATAGCGACACTTTTAGGGTATAATGTCGCTATATAGCGACGTTGTGAGAATAAAACCCAAAATGCCACGCGATGCCGTCTTTCACAACTCTATTGCGAGAAAAGCAAAAATCTCTCCTCCCATGCTTTCCTCCTCTATTTGGCGAGCTCGCTTTCCTCCTCTATTTTCCACACTCCTCACCCCTACCAAGCCCCTCTCCCATTGACACTTCTGCTCCCTCTCCACCCTTCTCCCTCTCTACTTGTGTGAAAGGACGTTTTTCAAGAAGGTGTGTCTCTTTAAACAATGTAGGTTCGTTTTTTGTGAGATTTCATTTTTTGAGAGTTGAAGCATGTTTCTCCTTGCATTGCTAGCCTATGTGCTAATTTTCATGCTTGATTTTCAGAGATTAAGGACAAAAAACGAGATTTGCTCTTGTCTTTTTGGTATTTCTCTTCTCCTCTTTCCCTTCCTTTCGTGCTTTCTCCTTGTTTATAGGCTTATGCATGTCCCCTCAATCTAATCCCTTTGGAAAGTTGCTTCTCCAAACTCCTCTTTCCTCTAACTAGTTATCTAAAAAATGGTATGTTTCCTCTCTTTTGTAGGGCCAGTCTACAAAACACCGAGCGGGACTTTTCCAGGTAAGAAAGTGCTTCTTCTTTTTTGCTTTTTTTGTTTCTATTATTTGCATTGGTCTGTAGCTAGCGCTATAAGTGCTAGCTGCAGTGATGGGCGTAGGAACCCTTTCTTCCCCTCTCTTCTCTTATTTCCTCTTCTTTCTCTCTTTTCCTCCCTCTTTCCCCCCTCTTTTCCTCCCTCTCTTATTTCCTCTTCTTCCTCTCTTTTCTTCTTTTCCCCTCTCTTTTTTCATTCTCTTTTCCCCTCTTCCTTCCTCTTCCTTCTCTTCTTTTCCCCTCTCTTATTTCCTCTCTTTCATCCTCTTTTCTCTACTTTTCATAAGCATATGCATTTGCCTATGCTTATGCCATATGCTTATGCTTATGCATGAGCATATGCTCATATGCTTTTCCCCTCTCTTTTTTCTTCTCTTTTTTCCTCTTCTTTCTCTTCTTTTCCCCTCTCTTATTTCCTCTCTTTAATCATCTTTTCTCCTCTTTTCATAAGCATATGCATTTGCCTATGCTTATGCATGAGCATATGCTCATATGCTCATGCATAAGCATAAGCATATTCTTTCTCTTTTTCCTCTCTTTTCTTCTTTTCCCCTCTCTTTTTTCCTTCTCTTTTCCCCTCTTTCTCTGCTTTTCCGCTCTCTTATTTCCCCTCTCTTTCATCCTCTTTTCTCTTCTTTTCATAAGCATATTCATTTCTCTATGTATCTCTCTTATAAGCTTATGCTTATGCATGAGCATATGCTCATATGCTCATGCATAAGCATAAGCATATGCTTTCTCTCTTTTTCTCTTTTTTCCCCACTTTTCTTATTTTCTTCTCTATTTTCTTATTTGCCCCTCTTCTTTTTCCTTCTCTTATGCTTATGCTCTTTTCCCCTCTCTTTTTTCATTCTTTTTCACCCTCTTCCTTCCTCTTCCTTCTCTTCTTTTTCCTTCTCTTATTTCCTCTTTTTCATCCTCTTTTCTCTTATTTTCATAAGCATATGCATTTCCCTATGTTTATGCTCATATGCTTATGCTTATGCATGAGCATATGCTCATATGCTCATATGCTTTTCCCCTCTTATTTTTCCTTCTCTTTTCTCATCTTCCTTTCTGTTCCTTCTCTTCTTTTTCCCTCTCTTATTTCCTCTCTTTCATCCTCTCTTCTATTCTTTTCATAAGTATATGCATTTGCCTATGCTTATGCTCATATGCTTATGCTTATTCATGAGCATATGCTCATATTCTTTTCCCCTCTCTTTTTTCCTTCTCTTTTCCCCTCTTCCTTTCTCTTCTTTCTCTTCTTTTTCCCTCTCTTATTTCCTCTCTGTCATTTTCTTTTCTCTTCTTTTCATAAGCATATGCTTTCTCTCTTTTTCTCTTTTTTCCCCTCTTTTCTTCTTTTCTCCTCTCTTTTGAAAGGGTAATTTTGTAACAAACAATGTTGTATATCTTTGACATGTATATGCTTTTGTTGCTTGACTCATTTGAGCGATTTTGTATCACCTTTTTCACAAAGAAAATTTGGTAACAAACAACATTCTTTTGAATTACTTTAAAGAAAACATTAATGGGGAGAAACAGGCTTGCTATGGCCATGTTTAGCCCCACTAATGTTTTTTTAAAGCTTCTGTTAATCGTCGCTATATAGCAACGTTTAACAGTGTTACTATATAGCGACATTTATTAGTGTCACTATATAGCGATGCTTATATAGCAACTGTTCTTTTTCGATGGTAATAGCGACGTTTTTGCACCCGTAAAAAAAAAACCTTTTAGTGTAAAAAAGGTCGGTATATCTGTCGGAAAAGGGCCTATGCCTTGTAGTGAGAGAATCATTATTTCTCAAATGTCATGTGGTTGCTTATACCAGAGTAACCAATTACCATGTGTCCTCATCCTTCTATGATTGAGTTGTGGACTTCTTAGATTGAGCATAACTTTAATATGAGAGCTTTGTGTTGATAGTTGTAAGAGTTATCTTCATCATAAGTGTGGGGGTTAAAGGCCACTGTGCCTTAACCCCAGTTATGTACAATACTTAAACACAATACTTAAACACATATATATATGAATGACATAGAAGATTAGGGTATCTGTACCCACCAAAACTTATGTGGCTCTCTCTTTTGGCTCTCCCTCTCTCTCACCTTCTTTTGTTCCACTTCCGTTGTTGAGATCTCTCAATTGATATCAGTGTGCACGTGTTCTAGCTAAGACTAAGTGTGTGTCTGGAGCCCTGAACTCTGCTACTACAGCTCTAAGGGAGAAAGGAGAAGCTCCCTAGGTGGCCTGCATCTTGGTGTGCAGAGACCTTGCAAAACCCTTCAGAAAGTTCTTTGAGTGGTTTTGGAGCCAAAAAAATATTTTTTGATGATTCCCTATTCCTTTTGACTATACTAAGAATCCAAAATGTCCTGTAGAGGCAACCATTGCCTACTTTTGGTGTCCATTGTACGTTGAGAGTTTGAAAACACCTTCATTCTTGAATTGGGCATCATTTTGTTGGATTCTGACTCACTGTCTCTGCTTCAACCTTTTTCTGCCAGTGTGTTGGAACTCGAGTTTGAAGCAAGCATTCGTAGATTTGTTAGTTCTGGTGGACTAAGGAGGTCCTAAAATTTATGTATTGCTCATCATTCACACTCTGGTGGTGCTTACAAATAGGTCTATTTGCAAAAACGTTTTTTGGTCCGTGTGTTGGATCCGATGATTGGGACCACGATTTCCAAAACCATCTGATCCATTCTATTTCAGAGGCCTAAAACCCTAAGTACTTGTCAGCTCTTGCATGATTACATAGAGATTTGGAGAATTTCCATCTCTCTAAGGCACTGAATCATCTGTTTCTCTTTCAAAAATCGATTCAAAGGTTCAAAGGTTCAAGCCTTTGTTTTTTGGATTGTAGGTCAATTGCAAGGGTTGACTCCCCATTTCCCATTCATCGGTTGGGATTTTGGAGTTCTAGCAGAAGAGAGATATTTGTAGATTGTCTTGCTGAGTCTGATTATGTAGTGACACCCATGTTTTGAGGCATCCCCGGTTGTATTTTCACTAGCGATCATTGCCATAGGGCTGCAATTTCTTGGATATACCTTATGCAAATCACTCTGATTGCAGTCTGAGCCATGTGCCTCATTCGTGGTTTGTATTGGGTTGCAGTGGATACTTTATAGGCCATTTGGATGCATTGAGATCCTTGTTGGACGTGCTAATAGGCCTAGATTTCCTTGTGGGATGCTTTATTGATGGATGTTTAGCACACAGATGCTATTTTATGCCAAGGGAAAGCTTTAACACATTGCAATTGATGCAGTCATAGCGCTATGCTCTCTTGGATGAGACATTATTAATGCTTATGCCCATGGATGGTGTTTATGCTTCAAGCATTTGGATCTTATTGGCATTGGGTTTGCCATTATTTTGTCATTGCAGGTTGACATTTTCTTTTGGGTGAGATTTTCTCATATGGATGCATAGTATATGCACTTTGATGCTTTGAGCCTTGAGTTTTGGTGACACTATCCTTCATTAAGACACACATATTTGGGTGCACCTGATATTTGGTGTGAGTTCTCTCTTACAGATACTAGCACTTGGGATTTTGTTTCATTTTCATCATGGCATCCTCTTCCATGTCTGAAAAGGAGTTTTTCAGCATTAAAAAGTTTGATGGGACAAAATTTTCTTTATGGAAAGAACAAATAAGGGATGTGCTTATTTAAAAGAAGCAGATTAAACCCTTGGTAGGGATTAGAGCTAAGCCTGTAGATATATCTGAGGATGATTGGAATGAGTTGGATGCATTAGCAAAGTCTACTGTTAGACTTCATCTTGCAGAGTCAGTCTATTATAGTAAATGAGTAAACTACAGAGGATTTGTGGAAGAAATTACGTGCCACTTATGAGAAGGAAATTGTGTTCGATAAAATTTAGCTCATAAAGAGGTTGTTTAAGCTGCAGATGAAGGAAGGGGTCTCCATTGCTTCTCACTTGAATTAATTCAATATTATTTTCAACCAACTTTAGGCTCAGAAGATGAATTTTGATGCAGAGACTAAGGCAATATTCCTCTTGTGTTTATTGCCATCCTCATGGGATACCTTTAATACATCTATCAGTAACTCTGCAGCTGGTGGAGTACTATAGTTTGATGATGTTGTGGGAGCTTGTTGGTCGAGGAGATTAGACGGAAGTCTATGGATGGCAACAAGCAAGATGCAGCCTTAAATGCGCAAAGGGGAAGATCACAGTTCAGGGGGAAGTCCCAAGAAAGTGGGAAGTCTCGTAGGAAATCTAGGGCACTGAACATTGAGTGTTACCATTGTAGCAAGAAGGGCCACATGAAAAAAAATTGCTACAAGCTGAAAAGAGAGAAAAATGACAAGAAAAAGAATGAAAATTGGGGTGCAAATAAGAAGGAAGAGAGTCCAAGGTAGGACAAAGGAAAAATGAAGATCGAGGAGATTAATACAGTTACTGATAATAGTGACAATGACATTCTCTTCATGAATAGTCTACTTGCAGACTTGCTTACCACTTCACATGATGCATATTCCTAGGATTGGATTTTGGATTTTGGTGCTTCATTTCATGTTACTCCCCATAGGGAATGGTTCTCCACTTATGACAGTCGAAAGACAGGTTGTGTGAATCTTGGAAATAACTATGCATGTGAAATAGTGGGAGCAGATGACATAAAGTTTTCTTTTACAAATGGGTCTGCATTTGTGAGACATGTGCCTAAGATGACCAAGAATCTCATTTCAGCAGGTCAACTGGATGATGCTATTTTTTAGACCACTTTTGCTTTCAGAGTTGGAAAATTCAAAAGGGCTCTATGGTTTTGGCTAGGGGTGCCAAGTGTGGGACTTTGTATCCCTTACATGTATCAGGGGTGTCTGATCATGTTGTTGCAATAAATGAGAAGCCAAGTACTTCTTTATGGCATTATAGGTTGGGGCACATGAGCCAGAATGGAATGAAACTCTTATGCTATTTGGGTTATGTACCGCATTTGAGTTTTTTTTACCTTGAATTTGTGAGCATTGTCTCTATGTGACATTCATTGATGATGCAACTAGGAAAGCGTAGGCTTATGCTATAGCTTGGAAGAGTGATGTGTTCCATGTATTTCAAAAATGGTTGGCTTTGGCTGAAAATCATTCAGGAAGAATGCTTAAATGCCTATGGACTGATTATGGTAGAGAGTATATCTCTCACTCAGGGGGTGTACTATTAAGAAATCCTAGGTATCATGTGTGTTCAAGGGGTATTTAAAAAACCCCTCAACCAAAAATTTCCCCCCAATAAAACCACCCCTCTTTACTTATGAACTAATAGCTTTTTTTCTAAAGTTGAATTAAAAAACCCTTCCTATAATTGTAATCCTGTTAAAATTTCCCCAAATTTGGGATTAAAATACCCCTCCTTTTGAATGCATGTGGTACACTAAATTTTTTAGAGGTGAACTCCCCGAGATCTCTCATGACCTTCACCATTTATGTGATACACATGGGATCAAGAGGGAGCTCATGTCTCCTCATACTCCAGAGAAGAATCCCATTGCAAAATAGATGAACCACACCATTCAGGAAAGGTTGCAATGTATGCTTTCCAATGCAAGTATTTGTGGTGGTTTTTGGGCTTAGGCAATGAAGACTGCAGTGCATGTGATCAATAGATCACCTAGTAAGAGTTTGGATGGTGCTATTCCTAAAGAGGCATGGAGTGGCAAAAGCCCTCTTACTCTCATTTGTGTATATTTGGGTGTGAGGCATATGAACATGTGGCAAAAGAGATTTAGAAGAAGCTAGAACCTAAGTCTAGGAAATAAATATTTCTGGGTTATGGTGAAAGTGGAGAGATGGGCTATCGTCTCTGGGATCCAGAAGCAAAGAAGATCATATAGAGCCATGATGTGGTCTTCAATGAGAAGAAGATGCATAAGATACCCATGAGGGATATGGAAATAAGGAGAATCACTTTCCAGGATGTGAATCCACCTACATATGTTGATAGACAGCAAGCTGTCCATGCATTGAATGTGCAAGAAATGGTGCCCCTAGGTACTCCCATAGGTACACAATCGAGGGTAGATGATGGATGATATATAGGTGGAAATGATGAGCCAAATGAGGCTAATATGCAGATGGGACAACAAGCTGAAATGCCCTTTAGAAGATCAACTAGAATATCTAGATTGCCTGATAGATTTATTCCAAGGGTAGACTATGTGATGCTTACTGATTGTGGGGAGCCTTCTTGCTAACAGAGAGGCTATGATGCACAAGGATCAACGTAAGTGGGAGAATAATATGAAATCAGAGATTAATTCACTCTTGAAAAATAAGACTTAGGACTTGGTTTCTTTTCCACATGGAAAGAAAGCATTGCCTTGTAAATGCATCTATAAGATGAAGGTCACAGGTGATGATGTGCCTAAGTATAAGGCCATTTGGTTGCTAAAGGGTTCAAGCAAGAGAAGGGTGTGGAATTGGATGAGATATTCTCTTTGGTTGTGAAGATGACCACACTTAGATGTGTACTTGGACTTATGGTAGTAGAGGATATGGAGCTTATGCAGATGGATGTTAAGCATCTTTCTTGCATGGGGATTTGCATGAGGAAATTTACATGGTACAGTCGGAAGATTTTGAAGAAAAGAGCAAAGAGCATTTGGTTTGCAAGTTGAAAAAAGTCTCTATGGACTTAATCAAGTGCAAAATGATATCAAAAGTTTGATGCTTTCATTTGGTCCCAAGGTTTCAGAAGAAGTGAGATTGATCACTGCCTCTACACTAAAAGGGCCAAGGATAATAGCCTGATACTCCTGGCACTTTATGTGGATGATATGCTATTCGCTAGCAAGACACTTATGAGCTAGATGCATTGAAGTCCAAGTTGCATGAGGCCTTTGACATGAAGGATTTGGGACATGCAGATCATATTCTTGGTATGCGCATCACGCATGACCGGAGTAGGAAACTCCTTTGTCTTTCACATAAAAAGTATGTTACAAAAGTGTTGCAGCATTTCAATATGGAGGGGGGGAAGGTAGTAAGTACTCCATTTCCTACATATGTGAAATTGAGTCAAGAAGATAGTCCCAAATCAGATGAGGAGAGGGCCATGATGGCCAAGGTTCCTTATGCATCAACGGTTGGGAGTCTTATGTATGCTATGATAGCTACAAGACAAGACATTGCATTTTAGTGGGAGTTGTTAGCCTATATATGGCTAATCCAAGAAAGAGGAATTGGGAGGCAGTTAATTACATGATGAGGTACATGAAGGGTACCAAGGAGATGTGTATCTACTTTGGCAGAGGAGAGATGCATGTACTTGGGTACATAGATTCAAACTATACAAGGCATGTGGATAGTAGGAGATCCACTTCTGGTTATGTGTTCACCTTTGCAGGTGGTGCAGTGTTGTGGATATCTCATGCACAAAAGTGTGTTTCTTTGTCTTACCATAGAGACCGAGTATGTTGCAGCCACAAAGGGTTGCAAGGAGGCTATATGGACATTGCATAGTGATTCCATGAGTGCTATTCAGTTAGCACGAAATCCGGTCTTTCATACAAAGACCAAAGACATTGAAATTAGGTACCATTTGATCAGGGAGGTACTTGAGGACAAGCCCATAGAGCTTGTTGTCAAGCTTCATACAAATGATAAGCCTGTAGATATGTTGACGAAGAGTCTACCTAGTCAATGGTTTGAGTATTGTCATGTATTGATGGGCATTGAATAGTATGCTCACTGGATGTTCTCCCTTAAAGGCACATTGGCCTCTAAGTAGGAGGTTGTGGGGGTTTTAAGGCCACTACGCCTTAAACCCCGGTTATGTATAATACCCAAACACATATATATATGAATGACATAGAAGATTAGCATGTTCTGCACCCACCAAAAATTGTGGGACTCTCTCTTTTGGCTCTCCCTCTATCTCACCTTCTTCCATTCCACTTCCATTGTTTAGATTTTTAAATAGGCATAGTGGGCAGATTGCCATTAATGATGGTTGCCTTGGTGAGAGTTGTGAGACCTGTTTGTCTGACCCACATTGGCTAAATTCCTTTGTTTCTTTTTGCACTCTAGTTCCCTAGTTCCCAATGGCTGGGATGCCACAATAGTTGCAGTTCCCTCTTGTCTAGAAGCACTTCCCCGATTTCCTCCTCTTCTAGGGTTACATCTACCTCTGGTATTCCAAGTCCCCCTTTGGGTGGGAGGACCATGATTTTGAGTTTAATGAAGATGGAGACATTCTACCTTGGTACTCACCTTTTCCTTGAGTGATAGGGTATCTAAAGTGCTTGCCTCTACCTCTCTATGAACCTCTTGCACCTCCTCTTACTGTGTGAAGCCGTGTCATGATTCTTTGAATCTATTTTGAGACATCTCATTTTCTCCTACATGAGTTGAAATGATGGAGGTGCATCTCGAGTGACTAAAGCAGTCACAAATTGCCATAATTTGGTCCAATCCCATTGATTGCAAGCTAGACTAGTCTGTCTTCTTTGACCTCTTGTCCAAGTGATGAGAGATGATCGCCAAGGTCCTTTAATCTGAGTAAGAAATCATGACTTATTGGAAGTATTGGATTGTTGTTTAGCTAATTCTTCAATAAGAGAATATGTGACATGTTGGCATTGTACCTTCTTTCCAAAGTCTTCCAAGTAAGTATAACCAAGTTCTTCCCATGAAGAAGAGCAATAACTGTATCCTTCACATTCAAGTTGATGATATTCAAGGCAATCCAAGCCTTGGTATCCCACTCTTTTTTTTTCTTTATGAGCTCTAGTTGCTGATCTACAGTAAGAGGGGTTGTTGAGGTAGGCTCGGGTCTCTTTCATCTTCTATGACAATGTCCCACAATCCCTTCAGCTGAAAAATGTTTAATATTTTGAACTTCCAATTGCCATAGTTTTTATCATTGAGCTTGCTACTTTGATCAAGAAATATTACATCATCATGTGATTTCACCATAGTGCACCAAGATCAAAACCTGTATACAAATAGCAACCAAGTGAAGGTGATAGCCAAAGGCTTTACAAGGCTTGAAGAAGAAGTGCAGGAACCAATGTTGAATAGTCAACCAGTGACTTTACAAGGTGGCATGTGAGTGCAATATGTGCAATCGGAAACTCTTCACCGACTACAAAATCTACTTTAACAGCTTCATCTATCAAAGGCAACTACACAGTTAAGGCCTTTGATAGCCACCATAGACCTGAATGATCTCCAACCTCCACCATGATCTCAACAACTGACAATCACACCATGCAAATGCAAATGGCCTCCACACCAACAAATATCGACTCCA
The DNA here is from genome assembly GCF_047967505.1 of Dipteris shenzhenensis. Lineage (NCBI taxonomy): Eukaryota > Viridiplantae > Streptophyta > Polypodiopsida > Gleicheniales > Dipteridaceae > Dipteris > Dipteris shenzhenensis. The sequence goes on along the minus strand of NC_141607.1, from coordinate 32,120,094 downwards.
TAGAAGTCTAATGCTGGTGACTCTCCAATCAAGTCCTAACAATGGCTAGGAGCCCTGCAAGCCATAACACCCTCGACTGATAGTGCCAACAACTCTGAGACACCTTCATTGTGGTCTCCACAAGAGCAAGCCTACTTTTGCAAGCAAATCCAATGTTCAACTCTCAAGAAAAAGATCGAACCGACATCCAATCGACCTTTCGACAAGTCGACTTTAGCGTCGTGAGCCTCTACAGTAGCAATGGCAGACTCACACAAGAGCCTATGACAACCTACCAACGTGCTCCAATGACTCACATAAGAGCCTCCAGCAACCTACCAACGTGCTCCAATGACTCAAGTGTCTAATCAACATAGCAAAGGATGGTAACTCTGCAACTATGCACAACTCCAACCAAATCCTGCTCCTCCATGCTATAAGAATCTTCACCATTGCCATCCCATAAAGACAAGTGCAATCGTCTTCCATAGTCCTCGACTTGTCCTTGTTGTCATCTAATCTACTATGTGCATGCTTCCTCTCTCACTATTCTATCTCTCACCACCTCTCTTTGTCATGTGGTAGATAAGACCACACGAGGGTGAAGTAAAACAAACCTAAGGTGCTCTCACAAGTTAGCATGTGTCACCTAGTTATTTGGGGATAAGGTTGGGTTTAAGAGATTGTGGTTTGGTATGAGACAAGGGTGCCACATGGTAGATTTCCTTATCCACAAGCCACATCACTTGACAAATGACAATGACACATCACTGCTTGCCCATGTGGTGGTGCTAGCTCACAATGCCACCTCATCATCTGTGCCTCACAAGCACACTAGATGTGACACCTATAGTCCACATCATCATTGCATCCACATCATCATTTTTGGGTGCTCGTGATCAAAATTTGTCCATTCTTTAAGGAGCCATATCTTTTGATCCAAGTGGAATTTGGAGGAGTTCCAAAAAGGATAATTGCTCGTCAACTCACACTCTAAGCATCTATTATTTTGGATTTTAATTTAGGGTTTTCCACTTTGTAGTATTTGCAAAATCCTTTTCATTAAAACCCCTCCTAGTTAGATCGCATCCTCTCCAAACACATTACTTAAAATAAATGAAGATAAAATTTATTTTGCTGCTTTTCATCTCAATCAATGTGTAGACTAGTTATGGGACCAGGTACCTTAGAAGAGAGAACTCCAAAACAATCCAACTAAATCCATGCCCAAATTCTCCCAAGTATTCCCAACCAGTGTCAATCCCTACCAAACCTATCATCGATATTCATCTCACACATAGTGATACTTGTTCCATTCTTTGATAGAGGGAGGATTGACTCTTGGTAAGTCACTTGGTAGTTTGGCTTATTGACTTAGGACGAGTGTTAATGCTGAGCTACACTTGGCTTTGGAGCTTGTGGAAGTTAGCCATGGGCTGGATGCTTCTACTTCCTAATAGTAATATATACACGTAACCCTTAGGGTTAGGGCTAGGGTTTGCGTCCCATAACCCTCTGGTGCAATTTACACCATTCTCAATAAGAGCATGTTATCACATGTTGATAGTGTTGAGGGAGGATGGAACCAATGAGATCAGGCATATGAAAACCAAAGTCAAATGAACAATGCAACCCAAAAAGCGGGAGCATCTCTCAACATTCTTTCCATTGAGAGATATTTCCACACATTGGTCCCTACACAATTTGTATGGGACCTCTTAGAGTCTCTGCACAATTTGTAGTCGACTTCTTGGTGGGACCCCTTTTGCAAGAAACCTGAAGGGCAAGAGTCTCTATAGTTTTAATAGGGAACCTCAAGGGTGGGACCTCTTTTCTACAAGGCCTCTTTGCAATCTCTACACTGTTTGTAGGGGACCTCTTAGTGTCTCTACACTTTTGTATGTGACCTTAAGGGAAGGGCCTCAAAAAATGTAGGCTTTTACTCTTTCTTTCTCTCTCCTTTAGTAGTTCTCTATCTATGTCATGATTTTCCAAGTATGATCAAATATTTTCTAGATAGTATTTTGGCTATCCACATCTTATTGGATTCCTCACATCTACTTTCAAGCTCAAGTTATTGTAAGTGAAACTTTATTGCTACTCCACACACACATTTGATACAATTTATTGAGTCCTTGTTCACATAGGTTCAAGATTCCCCCAAACCAATTTCATTTCCCATCCTTGGGTTATGGCTTATTATGATTATGGATTTGGAGATTTTTTGAACTATGATCCTTTGATGGAGTTTTTATGTTGAAGTAGTCATTGCATTGTTGTTGATGAGTTCTTCTTGTGGATTGCACAAAAATTAAGCTGCTTGATGTTGAGGGATTAAATTCCTATTTTTTCATGTTGATAATGATGGGCATTTCTCTTGTTTGTCTTTTACTTGGCATGTAGATGCACATGTATGTTTATAGGCATTATATCTCATCACCTTCTTTGGCATTCAATTTGGCTCCCAAAACCTACTCTTTATCATAATGTATTCTATTTGTGTAGAACTTATATCTCCTTAGATCTTGGCAGGCCATTCATTGTTTGTCAAAAGGAATGCTTGTAAGAGAGAAAAGGATGAGGCTGCCCATGATGGGGCTTAGGACTTGTATGCATATCTTTGGAACCCACTAGTGAATTTTCAATGTTGACAATGGCAATAACTTTGGATTGAATGTTGAAAATGGCAACAATTTTGGATTGAATGTACATTATACTTACATTGATGTGTACTACTATCATATGTTGTGCTCTTAGTAGCTTCCTATTTCTACCTAGAGATTATGAGAGTGCACGCTTAAAGATGGGTGAGTTTCTTTAATACCCCTTGAATGCACGTGATACATAGGGTTTCTTTATTTTTCTTTATCCTCCCCCCCCCTCAAAGACAAATATCATCATTGGGAACATGTTTCACGAAGAAACTTCTTCCATGTTGGCCACCGCTAGATTCTTTTGAAGCTTTTATAGTCTTGTACTTGAGTCAATAGGAGTTTTGGAAAGATGGACTAGCATAAAGAGTTGAAAATTAAGTTCATATGTGGATAACTATTTGGAACAAGTGCAAGCCCATCATGTTGTATGATGGATGGTTGGATTGTGTTCCATCCTTTAATTACACATGACTCTCCTAAACCATCTATCTTTGCTGACGCCTGTAGCTCTATATATTTTGTACTTTGGATCTCTTGGTCTTGATTCTTTTCATGTGTTGACACCCTTCATTTGTGGCTAGGGGGGGATGATGCTTTTTTTGTTGAAAAAAATTTGTAATTGATGACTTAATGCTTAGTGTGTGTCCCATTTTTGTGGACATAAAGTCACTCTTTGTAGGTCGTGCACACTATCATCAAGATACCCATAGTTCTTTTTGTTCATTGCATGGTCTATCAATAGTTGCAAGTTTTCTAAGGGTAGTGGTATTCTTAGTTTTGTTGATGCATCTTTTGGGTATCCATGCCCACCTTAGTCTTTTATCCAAGTGTTGATGTTGATTGGGAACAAAGCAATACCCATCTTTCTTTTGTTTCCAAATAGATTTTGTTTGGATTGCTTTTGATTATATGAAATGGAATATATGTGGATGTTGGATGACCATTTTCTTTTCTGTTGGTGGGTCCATGTTTTCATTTTGTTGGGTTTCCATTTGACTGAGTGATTTTTTTTGGAGTCCCCTTTGATATTTATTGTTGGAAATATCTTGGCTTGAGAGTTTTCATGTCATCTTAATATTGTTACTCTCCCTTTTAAATTTTACCAAATGGTGTATATCTTTGATAGGGGCTAGTGTCAATTGCTAACATTTGTCTAAGTTTAATGAGATCTTGTTTTAAGTCTTGCATCTCACTATTTTAATTTAATTTGTTCGTTTGATTCTACCTTTTTGTAGTTTCCCCTAACCTATGTCAACTATTGTTACCAAGCATTCTTGAATGCATGCATTAGGTGTCCTTGCTCTTGGAAAACCTTATTGAGTTGTTGTAGATCTTGTGGTGTGTTTGTTCCTCCTTGTTCTCCTTTCGTGAATGTATTGAGAATTAGTGTTAAAGGATTTTGATAAAATAGCTCTCCTAACCGATGTATCTTTGTATTTGTCCTAGGGGGGTCCTCTACTTTGTGGCCAAGATATAATTCCTCTTTCATGCCTAGTATCCATATTTGAGCCTTATCAAAGAGGATAACTTTTACCTCATTTTCATGTAGAAGTCTTGTACTTGAAGAGATTGGCAGAGAAGTCCTTGAAAGCCACATCCTTTTTTTACATCCTTGGACAAATGCATGTTAGGACCTTCCAGTCCTATCCTTTGGATCACCTCCCCATTTGTACAATCTAGTTTTATGATGTCTGGTCCAAGGATTACCAGAAGGCAAGTGGCAAAAAGAAAGTGGACATAAAAAAGCAAGCGAGAAAAAAAGAAATATGAATATTAATATTTAGTTTTATGGGGATCACCAAAATTCGAGCGATGAGTTTGAGCCAGTTGCACTGGAGTTCATTTATCAATGTTGAAAAAGTAGCAATCATTGATGTGAAACCCTTTGCTCTTGGGCAAAATGTATAGCCATATTTACACTTACCTCTACAAAGGACCTAATTTTCATTATTGGGGTGGATAGTGGTTTGGTGCAAAGCAGTTGCTGTAAGTTTGTATGTCTACCTTGCTTCATTATAACAATTGTTTGCCTGGAAGACTAGACCATCTCTAAAAATTGTATATGAATTTGCAACTCTGGAATAGATGTCAATAGTTTCTTGCCCTACCTATTACATGTATACAAATCTTTTCTCTCAAAAAATAAGAACCATACTCGAACAAGAAGATAATCAAAAGGGTTTGCACATGTACAAGAAAATCAAAAGAGTTCTCTCGCATCTTTATTGGACTGGCAACATCTTTCAAAATTACAAAATAGATATATCAGAACTATAGTATGGCTTATGTGAAGTAGTGTTCAAAAATTTGCTAATGCACCCACATACATATTCCAAATACCTACTACCAACCAAAATGTCTTCACTCTTGTCTCCAAATTTAACCAACTCCATTTCTAATACTTGGATGGTTTTGACAAGAATCCAAGGCATAGAAAAATTCAACCTTTGTAAGTGCATCCTAGTGCATGAACTCATGCACTTTGTCACTCAATCCCAAAACGCCCATGAATACAAAGCTCGGGGGGGTCACTCATCATATGTAACCCTATCACGTGAGTTCAACAGAAGTATATTTTTTATTCCTAAAATTTAAAGAAATAAATATACATAAGGGACTATTTAAAATAGTTTTGGAAAAAATTTACAGATTTGTATAGAAAAGGGGTACATTTTATTAATGAAAAAAATAGATAAGGGATTTTAAATATAGGCCTTGAATGCACGTGATCTAGAGGGTTTATACATAGTGACCCCCCGAGATACAAAGTAGATGTGTTTACATAGAATGTATGTCCCTTTCTTTGCATCTCATTGCATGAAGTCCTTGCAAGAGCATCGTGGAAACTCTGATATTGTCACTATGCATGTAAGGCCTTTTGCAAAATAACTCTCTCTATGCACATGAAATAGATGCATTTCATTTGGAATACTTATTTTCTCTTGCAAAACTTTAGCATTCAAACACTGAGCCTTTTGAATCCTCTCTTGAAAATCTTTACTCAACTTTGATCATCACTTTACTATTTTGTTATCCCTTCAGTCATGAACATGACTCATTGCTGCAACACTCCTTGCCATGTGTGCTCCCTCCACATTTGGATTGTCATCCTCCTCAAGCACAAAACCTTCTTGTTGCAACTTCTCCTTTTCATGTGCTTTAATGGAAGTCCCAATTGCAACCTTTAATAGATGAATGACTAGGCACACACAAGATAGACTAATCAACACACCAACTATGGGCCATAGAGGCATTACAAAAGCACACAAACTACTCTTTGATACCATTAGGATGTTGTCTTCTACCCTTGAAACAAGGTGCAGGTACACTTGCACTTGCACTTTGACCCATTACATTTGTGAGTGCTCCAGACCTAGTCTTTGTTTCAGCAATATATCCAAAGCATGTGACCACACTACGTGGTTTTGTTCTCCTATAGCCTAATAAGCATCATGCATAGCGGTCTCTTTGCATGGATTGTCATGTTTTGCACTTGATGAGCCTACTCCCCTCCCACAAACTAGTTGCTTGCTGATAACATAAATGTACTCAGGCCTATGACTATCATGCTCCATTATTGTATCAGGAGTAGTAGAGCCCCTTCTGCTTCTAATCTGGTTTTGCTCCATATATGGCCTTTGCATTTTAGGTTTTTGTAGGCTAGATTCTTCTATGACATTGTGAGCCACATCAACAAGCTTTTTGGTAGATACATTGCTAGAAGCATGTATCATCATCTTCTCCCTCAATTTATCTAGACTAGGAACTATCCCTAAATGTTTGCCAGTCATGTAAGCATTATAGTGTGTAGTATAGAAAATGTCAATTATGTAGCACTAGCCTCCTACAAGCTTTTGTATTTAGCATACCCATGAAGCTTGGTCTCTGACAAATTCACTCCAGGGGCAAATCCACTATCCTTATGTTGTTGAATAAATGACCCCCCCCACTGGGAAACCTAAATGTCCCACCATGCCAGCCAATTCTCAAGGTTACAAAACTCACCATATTACCAAGAATCAAAAAATGTATACAATAGCAACCAAGTGCCGGTGATAGCTAGAGGCTTTACAAGGTTTGTAGAAGTGGTGCAAAAATTGAATACCAAAATAGTCAACTACTGACTTTACAATGTGGCATGTGCGAGCGAAGGTGCAACTATCTTGAATCAGGAACCCAGAGTGAATCTGCCCTCTATCAAAGAATGGAACACGTGTCGATATGTGTGAGATGAATGCCGACGATAGGTTCCATAGAGATTGACACCATTCAAGAACTAATCAGGAGTTTTTGAGCAGGGTTTCATATTGGCTTTTGTGGATTATCTCCTCTAGGGTAGCTAGTCCTATAACTAGTCTACATGTCGAATGATATGAAAATGTGGCAAAATAGATTTTATCTTCATTTGGTTTGTGCTGCATTCGGAGAGGATGCGATTTGATTAGGAGTGGTGCTGATGAAGAGGTTTTTGCAAATACTGCAAACTAAAAATCACAAATGTCGCAACTAATGTAACAAGTGTGCAGAGCGCAAGCTGGCAAGCGATATTGGTTTATGGAGCAGCTCCAAATTCCACCTGCATCAAAAGATAGAGCTCGTAGAAGAATATGACCTCAAGGGTGCCAAAAAATGGACTAAACTAGGTTATGGTCTATCTGCCATGTGGTAGGAATCTGACCAAGCCTATGAACCACGGGTTACCTGCACCTAACCCCGATTAGATGCTATCTGCCACATGGCAGAAAGGGAGCAAGAGAGAGATTGTAGAGAGAGATAAGGTATGTGCATGGCAGAGATGGCGGGGTGAAGAACGTCAGAGATGGCGGTTTTTTCTAGCTGTTGGATTTGAGGCCTGGCTATGGACTGCCCGTCGCGTGAGCGTGATTCGGGCTTGCACCCCGATTGGAGATGCGCTTTTTGGCCAATGTTGGAGCCGCTATGGTAATCAGTGGAAGGTGGAGCTGGATGGAGAGCTACATCATTTGGAGCTATAGAGCCATTTTCTTTGCATGGGAGTTGAAGCTGTGGCTTGAAGAAACTGTGAGCCCGTGAAGCGCTGTTTGAAGGTCGTTGGAGCGTCGTTCATTGGTGGTCGTCAGACTGTAGAAGCTGGGATTCACGACTGAGGCCTTTGTTGCGTAGCTTCAAGCGGGTGGATTCCAAATTGTAGCTCAGGCGCTGAGTCTCCTATCAATTGCAGGAGCCCGTGAGCATTGCTGCAGCTGTTAATGTTGAGGCTATGGAGGATAGGCGTAAGAGGAGATGGTTGGCTAAGGTCGTAGAAGGCAAGGGGCCGTTGAAGTCCATTGGAGCTGCGTCAAGCAACTCCTACTCGCCGAACACTACAGCAAAGTTACTAGCAGGCTCAGGCTAGCCAAGCCATTCAGCGCTCCAAGACTAGACTGTGTGTTCGAGAAACAAAGCTCAAGACAGAGCATGCAACTACTTTTAGTAAACGGCATCTTCACGCTGCATTGTGCAAAGTAGAACTCTCTTTAGATGGAAACTCTCCAAGAAGAACTCTCAAATCTCTCATAAACTGTCACACTCACAGCTATATCACTAAAAGAAGATCTCTCACAAAACCTTGAAGAAAGAAATGAAGAACTCTCTCAAATATAGACGGAAATTTATCTCTCAACCTCTCAAGATTGAATGCCTCAATGGAGGGCTTATCACCTTGACAACATGCAAGGGCTTATGAGCACCATTGGCTCCGATACCATGTTCATGGAAATGAGAGAGGGAGACAGAGGAGTGCAGTACACAAGATACTAAGTGTTTTCCAAGGAAAATAGGAATATATACATGGACCCCTTAGGGTTAGGGTTAGGGTTAGGATTTGTCCCATGACCCTTTTGGTGCGATTTACACACACCATTCTCAACATAACATGCCCTCACTCACTAAGTCTCTCTCACACTCCCTTGCTTACTAAGTCACTAAGTAAAGTCTTGCTCCCCCTCACTCCCTCATTGTAACACTCCCTCACTCTCAAACTCTCTCAAACTCTCTTTGACTCCCTCACATTTTCCACTCTTCTCGCATGCTACCACTTAGCTTCTTACACATACTACTCACCCTTCTTCTCAATAGCTCATGCTTCCTTATGACGCTCACTCTCCACGCTCATGCTCCCTCTCAATTGATTGCTCTTCCCCCCCACTCACTCACTCATATTCCTCACTCTGCTTGGATACTCCCCACCCTCTCATACTAACTTGCTCTTCCCTGCTCCCTCTCATTGACCCTGATCCCCATTCTCTTGCACTCTAGGCTTAGCCCATTGGCATTGTTACCCCACTCATTGGCGCACCCTCCCACCAATTGTTTCAATCATTTGCTTGGTGCAGCCTTCCTCCCATAGCTCAGATTGATTGGTGCGCCTTCCTCCCATTGCTCGACTGGCAAGCCCTCCCTCCACTCGCTACACTTGTTAATTGCATCTTCTCCATTTCTACAAGCTAGGTGAGTCTCTCACATATGTCTATTTCTACACCTCTTCTTGGTATTGTTCATCAATCCAAAAAAGACTTAGCAAATACCTCTCCAAGAAGACTGCAACGTCACAGGCTTTTGGCAAGTCTATTTGCTCATGTTTCTACCATGTAGAAAGCATGTCAGTTAGGATACTTTGATGAATTTTTTTAATTTGAAGCACCGAAAAAGCTACGCAAAATATCCTTCAAAATGATCATGATATTGTGGCCTTCATGGACACAACTTTGCCTTATTTTTTAGTGCTTGAGATGGTTGAGTATGATTTTATTTTATCGGTGCATTTGTTCACAATAAGGACTCTCTTAGTTGGCAAACACCTTGTATTGTCTAGGTGCTTAAGGTGGATAGTGAGAGCTTACAGAAATTGGTCCAAGAAAATGAAGTCAAGAAAACCTAAAGAAAAAGGGGAAAATGGGTCTCCCAAGGAGGCCACAATATCGCAGCCTCCTTCGAGACCCACTTACCTTATTTTTTTGCCCTTTTTTATACAATTAAGAATGTTTTGATCTATTTTTAAATGTATATAGCTCTCAAATGGCCACCCAAAAACTATCATATAGGTATCCTAGAGGCTGCGATATTGCGGCCTCCTTTTAGACCGGTTTGGCATTTTTTTCCCCCCCATTTGAGGTCTAGGTCTAAATCACACATTTTACCAAAGAACAAATAAATCAGGTCATTTGTTATGACTATGTCATGGTTGTGGATCAGGAAATGAGAAAAGGGGGTCTTTGGTGAAGACATAAGGAGTGCATTTGAATGGGTAAAAAAAAAGGGCAAACAGGTCTCCAAGGATGCCATGATATCGTAAGCTCCTTGGAGAACTATTTGCCCTTTTTTCCCCCCATTCAAAGGCTGCCAAACACATATGTATCATGGAAGAAAACCTAGAAAAATGGAGAAGGAGACTGCAATGTCGTGGCCTCTTGGGAGTGCTATTTCGCCATTGTTTTGCCCATTCAAAGGCTAAGCTAAATACATATGTAACATGGAAGAATAAACAAAAAATTAGAGAAAGGGGGCTTGAAGGAGACCACGATGTTTTGGCCTCTTGGGAGTGCTATTTGGCAAACGTTTTAGCCATTTGCTTGACCTAAAAGAGCTAGATTTAGCCTCCAAATTAGCTCAATATTTGTGCAAATTTTTGACATTTCTATGGAACTCTTCCTTGGATCATTTTTTTGCTTCTTGCAAGATGCAGAATTACAAAGGATAAGTCATATTTGAAATCCTGGAAAAATAGTGAATGGAGGGTCCAAGGAGATCACGATATTGTGGTCTCCTAATAGCCTCATTTGGACATTCTTTTGACCATCTAATAGGCCCATACTCTATGCATAAAGGACTTCCTTAAATTCTCATAAGGTGTTAAAAATTTAAGAAAATCAAGTGTGGCCCGAAGGCCACAATGTCATGTGAACTTGTATGCCCTATTTATTCTTTTTTCACAAAGGAATTTTCATCTCAATGGACTTCATAGCATCTCAATTTTATCATTCTAATGACATTGTAAATAATTTTTTATTTCTTGTGATTGTTTGTGTTACTGTTCTGCAGAGGGATACTTGGGAGAGTACAACTCCTCCACCTAAGACAAGGGGGAAGGGTAAAGAGACGTAGTATCACCTCCCAAGAAGAGAGAGGAAAAGGAAGTAGACTATCTAGCCTAATGCTAGGGAGGGTGAGGTAGATTTGGGAGTCGATATGCCTACAAACACAAAGGATACTATAGATGACACTGAGGGAGTAGGAGATGAGATTGATTCGATAGTTGAGGATATTGACTTGGATATTCTTAGTGGGGGAGATATCACTTCAAAGTGTAGGCTCCTGAGCTAGATGAGTGTCCCAGGATTCCTCTTTGCAATTTCATCATCTATGCTAGAGTGAAGGGTTTAAGGAGTGATGTGACTGCACTAAAGAGTGCATTTCAGTATGAGGGGTATCTCCCCAAAAAGGGAGCAATCATTATATCCATTTCCATAGGGAGTGGGTCTAGAAAAGAGAGAGTCTTGGTCTCCAATGTGGAAGAGGTCAATGACATATTCTAGAAAGAATAGGAGAAAAGGCTAGATTTGTATTCTCTATGTAATAAGACGTTTTATGTCCGGGAAGGCAACCATAGGACAATGGTATGGATGTTTATCATCGAGGATTCTTACAAGGAAAAAAGGACAAGACGCAGACGTGTTATGTGCACACTGATAGATCCATGGAAGACATCTCAGATTGCCCTACTGGCAAGCTTACATAAAGGATGAATTTGTAAGACCCAAATAATTACAATTGTCTATTTTTTAATTATTTGTTGTACCTTTTTACTTTAACCGATCTTGGAATTGGATTGATGCAGATTGAATGAACATGTTGTCATAAAGTCGAGTTTCAAGGATGTTCTCATTAATGCCAACATTCGCGATGCTTAGGCATTTATGAGCACATTGAGCTCACAAGAATATCAAATCAATAGAGGGTATTTGGCACCTCTAGTTTTCTAGGTATAAAACAAGCTACTTGTGCCTCCTTTGGTTGGAGTTGGTTTTGTTTTAGGTACATACACCGCCTTGCTAAGTCTAACTTCTGCCCAAGATCCCTTGTGCTAGTGACCACCAGGCTTCTCCCTCTCTTTACTAGTAGACTGACTCTACAACCCTATGGCTCTTACTTGCCCATTATCATTACTACTCGAGCCTCTACTGCTACATTGTGGCTCTAGTCCTCTGGTATTGCTGCGGCTCCCTCCAGTCCTCTACTGCTGCATTGCCTGGACCCCGTCACGGTCCCTGTGAACATGTGACTGTGCAATATGCTATAGGATCTACACCATCGCAGTCCCGTCATCCACGATCCCCGACACACACACACACACACATGTTCAATCGAGATGACTTGGTACAAGAATTATCAAATGTGCTTTAAAAGTTCCTAAGAAGTCATATGATCTTTATATGAATTTAAAATGATTCATAGGTGAGTACTAATACTTGATGGAAAGATGCAAGGGTCCATTGTTACTTTATCCAATACATTTCCTTTGAGATAAGATGGGACAGAGTGGTTCATGTTGACACTCAGACACTAGCATATGTACATCAGCATGGATTAAATAGCACGTGGTAATAAAATGGTACAATATTTTCTATGAGTAATACATAGATTACTCATGATGGTCACTGGGGAATGGTCTTCCAAATGATGAGCTATATGTGATAGTCATGAATTTTTAAAGGCAAGTGACACATTACTAGATGTTTGGTAATTTGTGCTTTACTGGAAAAGAGCATACAAACATATGCTACTGAATGTTCCTTGGATGACATACTTGTTCCTTGGAAAAGGCATGCTTTTTCCTTGGATAACAGGGAGATTTCTTCAAGGACCATGTCAAGTAAACCATGGGTATTCAATCTTGAACTGTGAATGCAAACACAACTCTACTTCAATGTCTGGTATGGGTACAAGCACAAATCACATGTGCTATATAGAAGAAGTTATGTGATCTTTCAAATTGCAATATGGATATTAAAAACCTCCAAATGCATGTGAAATTAATGTCCGCTACTTGTACATTCAGTGAAACATCTTGAGGATGCATCACTATGACTAGTCATACACTATAGTCTTATGGAATTCTTTTATTGGTGATACATCATAGTCTGGTGGAATTCTATTACTCTACAAATGCATCTTCTGAAGCAGAGATTGGTGTAAGCAAGGTGTGGTGATGGTACAAAAACAATTACATATACAAAAAATGTTCCAAGAGAGTTATGGTTTATGCACATTGATGACTTGTGTCAATAATTAATCTCATACTTATATCAACTTTCAATGAATTTCTAGCTTGAGTCAAAGTGGATACAAAAATACACATGGGATCCTAGATACATTTTAAAATATCGACATGTGTACATGAAAATGTAAATGGAAATAAGTGACATGAAGGTAAATAGTTAGGTGCCCTATGAAACGATTTTGGCTTGTACATATAGGCCCGAATGCATGGGAAATAGTTGACAAACTAGTCGGCCATTTTGACATTATTGGACATGACTACAAGTAGGGAACAAAAAGTCACAAATAGACAATGGTTTACAAGGCCTCTCAAAACTCACTAATTAAATAAGTAACATCAACTTTATGGATATGATGAATTTCCACTATATGAGCCGATTGAATGGACACCAGATTGATCCAAGAACTAACCAAGTCGACCTTTAAGCTTGTCAAGCTCTGTGTATACATGTTGCCTCATAATGAATTAGCATCGCCATCCACTCAACATAGGCTTGCATACATAGGTTGTTTAGCTGCATCAGCCCAGACAATTGGTCTCTTCATATCTAGCCTCCGTGACCTTCTTGATATTGCCATTAAGGCCTTGAGGACTTAAGCCTATCTACTTGGAAGCATCTACTTTAGCTCTTTTGCCAATTACTTCCTTTGAGTCACTCTCCTTAGCTTCCTATTCAATGTTGGCTAGCACATATCTTACTACTCGACTCTGTACGTGCTTGTTCATCACCTATCTTCTATTGCACTACTTGTGGTAAGTCAGTGGCCTAGTAGTTATCACATGGGGTTATCATAAGAAACAAGGATATTATCCTACTTTACTATCTACAAGGATAACTCAGCCAACTACAAAGTAACGAGCATATATATATGCAGCCATAGGTGATGCAACATACGTGAAGCAACCATCAACCAAGTAAACTTGTCTTCCAAAGCAATATATGAGTCGAACTATACCTAGTATTAGAGCTTAGGTAAGCACAAGAGTGGCCATGTAAGATACATGTACGTATCAACTAAATACAAGAGATTTTCTAGAAGAGAAATTTTCCTCTTATTTCATTCCACAACTTGCATCAACGTACTTGAGCATGGTTGATAGCTTGAATAATAATGGGCAACACATAATGAGGTTTAGGAGCATGTATGGAAATCAAAGATGACATCTTGAATGTAATTGTATCCTTTCCTAGAAATTATGTGAGTTTACACATGCAACACATCATATCAGTGTCACTCATTTAACAAAACATGCATATAGGCATCTTCTAGCAATAAATGAGACTAATTTTCTTATGAAGACTATTGTGGAGTGATGGTTGCATTAGCATGATTTTGTATGATTATTGGAAACACATAGGTGGGACTATTTAAGAATATGACTGGTCTCCATGTGCACAAGGAGTGATAGATCCCCAAGTACATGGGATATAGATGGTTTTGTTTGGTGCCCTAGAAGACTAAGGATAGACTATGATCCACTTTCATAGTAAGAAATTTTTGTGCCTCACAAACAAGGGTGGCGCATTCTTTTTTGCTCACAATCACTCTTACTTCTAGGATAATACTAAAGACTTTTATATGTGGTTATGACACATAAAGATGGCTTGGGGACTTGGGTCCTACACATGGTCTCCAAAAATGTAAGTGATAATTTGATGACATATGGGTAATGTGGCTTTACTTGCTATGCTGAACTAACTTGTGCATATAACTAAAGGAATTTTTTCATCTTTGGCCAACATGTGGGTTCTATTGTACGGTACGAGGTACAATGGTATTGAACACACCATGTTTGCTTTGATTATAAAATCTTGACACCTTTATCTCAATGGTTATCAATGATTTTTTATCTGACTTCTATATTTGCTAGCTTCTTTGTGGAATATTTGATGATGACTCAAACACTGAGTTGCATTACATGTACCTCTTGCTAATAATATGAGTTTGATTGATTTGTAATTTCATTTGATATTGTGACATCGATAACAAGTGGAGCTCGACATTGAGGCCTACAGTCCCACAATAAAAGGTTCTTGTTCTAACATATCTTTTGTGTGGATGGATGCAAGTTAGTGGAGTTCCTTCAATATCTCATACATTATAGTACAATATTTTCAAATCTATTGATCCTTAGCTTCTTGTCTGTGAAATACATTTTTCCATATGAAATATCATGTCTTGTATATTTTACATTTTTTGTCCTATCTGTGCAATTGAAAGAAAGTGTGAAAATAGTCTTGCAAAACACACATATCGAATGGATGGAGGAGGGAGGTTCCTTGTCTAGCATATCTTTCTTTCCTTGCTTTCCTTTCAAAATATAGGGTGCACTCCCTAATCAAGAAAATTAAATTACTATCCCAAAGTGGATAAGATTATAATAACTCAAGAATTCCCTAGACTTGGAATACATCCAACATTGAAAAGGCACACATCCTCAACAAATCTGTAAGAAGGAAATATTTTAAATCCTTTCTATGGAAGAATCAAAATATTCATGTTACTCTTGATGAAATGGTAACAAACCATTACCTCCCTTTGAGTGGTGTGGATATACATGACTTAAGACTTGATAATCCTAATAATAGAGACAATGGCACTATAATTTATGATCTCTATTTTTGCATGTGATGGCCACCATGGCCACTCACCCATAGGGGGCTTGGTGACCTTCATGGGGTGTGGACCCATGTATCTGCGGGAGGATGGTTGGGCATGTGTGTCCACATATGCATTCGCACGCACACAACCCCCCCACACACACACGCATGCATGCACACACACACACACACAAGGCTTGATCAAGATGAGTTGGCGCAAGCACAATCACATGTTCTTTAAAAGTTCCTAAGAAGTTATATGATCTTTGTATGAGCAGAGATGATTCATAGGTGAGTACCAATACCTGATGGAAGAATTCAAGGGTACATTGTTACTTTATCCAATACCCTTCTTTTGAGATACTATCAACGCAAAGAGGCATAAGTACAAACAAGTTCATATGCCAAAATGTATATAGGATCACATATGTATTTTCATATCCACTTTGACTCAAGCTAGAAACTCATTAAAAGTTTGATATAAGTATGGAATACTTATTTCCACAAGTCATCAATGTGCATATAACTTTCTTGGAACATTTTGCATATGTAATTGTTATTGTACCATCACCACACCTTGATTAGACCAGTCTCTACTTGAGAAAGATGCATTTATACAGTAATAGAATTCCATCAAACTATAATGTATCACAAATAATAGAATTCCACTAGACTATAATGCATGACTATATACATTAGTTGTACACGTTTTTGCAAGTGTACTATATCCATAGTGCAATTTGAAAGATCGCATAGCTTCTTCTATATAGCACATGTGATGTGTGCTTGTACCCACACCACACCTTGAAGTAAAGTTGTGTTTGTATTAATAGCTCAAGACAATATGAGCACTCATGGTTTACTTCACATGGTCCTTGAAGAAATCTCCCTATTATCCAATGAAAAAGCATGCCTTTTCTAGGGAGCATGTATATCATACAAGGAATACTCATTAGCATATGTATGTATGCTCTTTTCTAGTAAACAACAAATTGCCAAACGTCCAGTAATGTGTCACTTGCCTTTGAAAGTTCATGACTATCACAAATGGCTCATCCTTTGGATCTGAAAGAGATTGGTCAGATTGTAGCGGAGCACTTCTAGACGATTCTTGGGGAACCCAAAACACTTTCCACGGATAAGCTCAGAGCAAGAGAAAAATGTCGAGTGGCTAGAAGGAGTACTATCCAAAGATTTGACTCCATCTTTTTGGACAAGGAACTTTCCATTAAAGAATTAAAAGGTGTAGTTACTACCATGGCAAGGGATGGCAAGGGAAAAACTCATGGTGAAGATGGATTTCCAATCGAATTTTACCAAGTTTTTTGGGACACAATGGGCCCACGCCTCCTCCTCCTTTGGCAAGAGTCCAAGTCAAAAGGTTTTGTCAACTCACGGATAAACACAGGTATGATTAAACTGATACCCAAAGGGGGCCCCAAGGAAACACTCAAGAATTGGAGACCTCTTACCATGCTTAATACTAATTACAATATCTTTGCTAAAGCTTTAGCCATCAGACTCAAATTCAAAATGAAAGACTAGATAAGGGAAGAACAAAAAGTTTTCATCCAAGGGAAACACATCCTAGAGGCCATTTTAACTCTTTGGGAAGGATTGGAGCATGCGAATGAGACAAACCAAGATATGTGTTTTCTAAAAATAGACTTTGATAAAGCCTATGATAGAATGGATTGTGTTGGCACATGGACACTAGCATACATCAACATGGATCAAATAGCTTGATGCGTGGTGATGAATTGATACATGATTTTTTATGAGTAATACATAGATTTTATTTTTGTCCAAAAATGAGGGTTATATTATATTATCAGAAAAGTTATATACAACTATGTGTTATCAATAGAAAAGCATTTTGTGATAAGCAACAAGCATATTATCAGCACAAAGAGGTGTAAGTACAAACAAGTAGTCCTCAGGGATACAATTGAACATGATCTGGGCTAGCAAGATGGGATCCTCATAGGATAAACATTATTTGAGTTCTTCTTTGACTTCAGCAAGAGAACTGACAAGGAGCTATAAGAGTAGCCACAAGCGCTAGTGGAGGGGCAATCCATTGACGTAGTAGTGACATTTGGTCCAGTAGCATAAGGAAGTGATGATGCAGGAGGAGCTGAGAGGGAGGGGGAGGATTTAGCAAGATACAACGGCTGGGGTTGGAACCAAAGCCAAAGCGAGAGCTGGAGCCAAGCTGAGGCTAGGGCTAGAGCCAAAGCGAGAGCTGAGGCTAGGGCTGGGGTCCATTGCTCCGCAAGAACTCTTCTTTTTCAGCTTCCACCAATTCATCTAGCGCCTTCCAGCAGTGTGAATTGTTCATTTACAAGTTTTTGTTCAACCTTGAAGCAGTCTTGGGCTTGAGTGTGCAGAAGGACGAGTTTCTTGACGTTAGCTCTTTGTTCTTGTGGTCATGCATAATGATTCAAAAACAATTTTAGTATCCATCAGTGCAAACAGGCATAAGTAGAAACAAGTAGTCCTCAGGGATACAACAGAACATGATCTGGCCTAGCAAGATGGATCCTCATAGGATAAACATTATTTCAGTTCTTCTTTGACTTTAGCAAGAGAACTGACAAGGAGCTGTAAGAGTAGCCACAAGAGCTAGTGGAGGGGCAATGAGATTCCTTCTCAGTGAACCTTGTATGAAATGCTGGAAGGATCTATACACGAGGTTGGTCTTGAAGAGATGCACAGGAGGAGACATGATCTGATCCACTGACGCAACAGTGACATTTGGTCTAGTAGCATAAGGAAGTGGTGATGGAGGAGGAGCTAAGAGGGAGGGGGAGGAGTCAGCAAGATAGAGGGGCTGGGGCCAAAGCCGAAGCCAAATCTGACGGAGCTGAGGCTGGGGCTGGGGTGCCATTGTTCCATAGGAACTCTTCTTTTTTGGCTTCCACCAATTCATCTAGCACCTTGGCTTGGTCCAACAATCTGAATTCTTCATTTACAAGTTCTTGTTCAAACTTGAAGTAGTCTTGGGCTTGAGTGTGCTGAAGGCAGAGTTCCTTAACGTTAGCTCTTTGTTCTTGTGGTCATGCATAATGATTCAAAAACACTTTTAGTATCCATCAATGCAAAGAGGCGTAAGTACAAACAAGTAGTCCTCAGGGATACAACAGAACATGATCTAGCCTAGCAGGATGGAATCCTCATAGGATAAACATTATTTCAGTTCTTCTTTGACTTCAGCAAGAGAATTGACAAGGAGCTATAAGAGTAGCCACAAGAGTTGGTGGAGGGGCAACGAGATCGCTTCTCAGTGAACCTTGTATGAAACGTTGGAAGGATCTGCACACGAGGTTGGTCTTGAAGGGATGCATAGGAGGAGACATGATCTGATCCACTGACGCAGCAGTGACGTTTGGTCCAGCAGCATAAGGAACTGGTGATGCAGGAGGAGCTGAGAGGGAGGGGGAGGAGTCAGAAAAATAGAGGGGCTAGGGCCGGAGCTGAAGCCAAAGTGAGAGCCGGCAAGGCTAGTAGGGCTGGGGTGCCACTATTCTATAGGAACTCTTCTTTTTCGGCTTCCACCAATTCATCTAGTGCCTTGGCTTAGTCCAGTAGTGTGAATTCTTCATTTACAAGTTTTTCTTCAACCTTGAAGCAGTCTTGGGCTTGAGTATGCATAAGGCCAAGTTTCTTGACGTTAGCTCTTTGTTCTTGTGGTCATGCATAATGATTCAAAAACACTTTTGGTATCCATTAGAACATTATTAAATAGTTTATTGCATCTCTTAAGACAAATTAACCAAAGCGGTAAGGCTCTAATGACATTCTAATTTTGTGGAGCCCTATTAGGAGAGTCTCTAAGTAGAATGACCGACGAGTAGCTAAAATGGAAGTGTGTCAGTGTATCAAATCCCATAGTTCTTTGGAATAGGAACAATTGAGAAATAAGTGTGGGATATCCTCTCTCACTCTGTTGTATCTTTTACACCAACCATTCCCATGATCAATCTTTTGGGCTCGAACTACGGTCTAGATACCTCTGTGTAAGATGAGTCAAAGAAGGTATGTTTGCTTTTTAGAGATCTCTCGGTCCCACACTTTAGAGAATCTATGAGACCATATGTTATCATCATCTCTCCGGTACCATGTTTTGTTAAGTTTTGCTATCATCGCCTCCTATCCATCATTGACGATCGGTACCAGAGAAAGATTCTGTTGGCCTGACCATTGAAATTCTCTCGTCAGAGGAGGTAGTCGACCACCTAGCCAAGGGAGGTTTTCTCTATCCCAAAGAGCCTATCATTCGTTTATCAAGGAAAGGTCAAATCTGGTTAATTTGTGTGATTCTAGTAGGAAATTATCTTTGTGCCGCTTACCTTGAGCATGGTCCCACAGATCTCCCTAGACATTGACCCCTCTCTTTCTTAGTCTAAGATCTGCTTTAAGTTGGTCATCTCATAGAGCGAATGGGCACTAAACAGGATAGAGAACCAAATTGAATCTTGGCTATAGAATGTGCCTATTTTCCTTGTAAAACCCTTCCATTTTAAAAAAGGTTGCATACTTTCCCAGGCTCTCCACATTTCTTTCCAAAGCTCCGACCCTTTCGTGAAACATCTTTCTTGCCTGAAAAGGAGGGATCTCTTTCTAGTGCATGCATCGGTCAGGTTTGACTTTCCTCACACTTCAAGAGCAGAGAAGCCCAAACTGACTCTGGGTTTTGGTAGGCTTTTAAGACCCACTGAGCCATGAATCTTGCCAATGATTTTTTGACATCTACCACTCCTAGACCCCCTTTGGTCTTTGGAAGAGTATAGAAATTCCATCTAACCTTGGCGCTTCTGTTGTGCTTCAAGGAGGCCCCCCATAAAAATGTTTGAAACAATTTGTTGATTTGGTCAAACTAATTTTTTGTAGGGAACCAACAAGCTATAAAATACATAATGGACGAGGAGATGTAGTGATTCTGCACAAACTTTCTCCTTGCCACTGAAGGTTGTAGCCCTTGCCATCTACTGATTTTACTTTTGATCTTGTCAATTACCCAGTCCCATCTATCTTTGTTTGTGCATCTAAAACCAATTGGGATCCTGAGGAAACAAAAGATCTCACACTCCTTGAGGATCTTGCATCTCTTATCTATGAGAATTTGGGGAGGAGTCACCATAGTTCCAAAGACTCCTATTTTCTCATGATTAATTTTAGATCTCGACACTGTGTAGAAGGTGTCCAAGCATCTAAGGATGCTCTCAACTGATCTGGCATCATTGCTCGGTGTGAGATTCGTGTCGTCTGTGAATTGCTGGCAAACTATTTGTACTCCATTTCCCACCCGGATACCTTTGATGTTCCCATTATCTTCTTCCTCCTTGATGAGCGAACCAAGAGCATCTGTGGCAATGGCAAAGAGGAGAGGCACTAAAGGGTAGCCCTACCTAATAGATATTTTAAGTGTAAAAGAGGAGGAGATAGCTCCAGTGAAATCCACCTTGGCTCTGGCCTAGTTCAGCAGAGTGTGAATAGACAATATAAACCCAAGACCTACACCCATGTCTTGGAGGGAGGACAAAATGAATCCCCACTCCATTCTATCATCTAGGCTTTATCAAAGTCTATTTTTAGAAAATAGATATCCTAGTTTGTCTCATTCGCATGCTCCAGTCCTTCCCAAAGAGTTAAAATGGCCTCTAGGATGTGTTTGCCTTGGATGAAACCTTTTTGTTCTTCCCTTATCTAGTCTTTCATTTTGAATTTGAGTCTGATGGCTAAAGCTTTAGCAAAGATTTTGTAACTAGTATTAAGCATGGTAAGAGGCCTCCAATTTTTGAGTGTTTCCTTGGGACCCGCTTTGGGTATCAGTTTAATCATACCTGTGTTTATCCGTGAGTTGAGGAAAGCTTTTGATGCCAAAGGAGGAGGAGGCCCGGGCCCATTGTGTCCCAAAAAACTTGGTAAAATTCGATTGGAAATCCATCTTCACCATGAGTTTTTCCCCTTGCCATGGTAGTAATTGCACCTTTTAATTCTTCAATGGAAAGTTCCTTTCTAGAAAGATGGAGTCAGATCTTTCGATAGTACTCTTTCTAGCTAGTCGACATTTTTCTCTTGCTCTGAGCTTATCTGTGGAAAGTGTTTTGGGTTCCCCAAGAATCCTCTAAAAGTGCTCTGCTACAATCTAACCAATCTCTTTCGGATCCAAAGGATGAGCCATTTGCGACAGTCATGAACTTTCAAAGGCAAGTGACACATTACTGGATGTTTGGCAATTTGTTGTTTACTAGAAAAGAGCATACATACATATGCTACTGAGTGTTCCTTGTATGACATACATGCTCCCTAGAAAAGGCATGCCTTTTTGTTGGATGATAGGGAGATTTCTTCAAGGACCATGTGAAGTAAACCATGAGTACTCATATTGTCTTGAGCTATTCATACAAACACAACTTTACTTCAAGGTGTAGTGTGGGTACAAGCACACATCACATATGCTATATAGAAGAAGCTATGTGATCTTTCAAATTGGACTATGGATATAGTACACTTGCAAAAACGTGTACAACTAATGTATCCTACTTGTATATTCAGTGAAACATGTTGAGGATGCATCATGATGACTAGTCATACATTATAGTCTAGCGGAATTCTATTATTTGTGATACATTATAGTTTAATGGAATTCTATTACTATATAAATGTATTTTTCAAGTAGATACTGGTCTAATCAAGGTGTTGTGATGGTACAATAACAATTACATATGCAAAATGTTCCAAGAAAGTTATGGTTTGTGCACATTGATGACTTGTGGAAATAAGTATTCCATACTTATATCAAACTTTCAATGAGTTTCTAGCTTGAGTCAAAGTGGATACAAAAATATATGTATGTGATCCTAGATACATTCAACATGTGTATATGAAAATGGAAATAAGTGAAATGAAGCTAGTCAAGCAGCCTATGAAATGACTTTGGCTTGTACATGCAAGTCCAAATGCATGAGAAATAGTTGACAAACTAGTTTGCCATTTTGACATGATTGGACATGACTACAAGTAGGGGCTGAATAGTTATGAATAGACACTAGTTTATAAGGCCCTCAAAACTCACCTATTAAATAAGTAATGCTACCCTTATGGATACAATGAACTTCCATAATTATATGAGTCGATTGAATGGATGCTATATTGATCCAAGAATGATGAATTTGGACTTTAAACTTGTCCAACTCTATTTACACAATGAATTGGCATTGCCATTGACTCAGTAGAGTAGGCTTGCATACATAGGTTGTGACCTTTCAACTCCATCAGCCGAGATGATTGGTCTCTTCATATCTTGCCTCTGTGCCCTTCTTGATATCACCCCCTTAAGATTTTGAGGACTTAAGCCTATCTACATGGCTACATCTACTTTAGATTTTGAGGACTTAAGCCTATCTACGTGGCTGCATCTACTTTAGCTCTTGCACCAATTACTTACTTCCAATCACTCTCCTTACCTTCCTATTCAACAGTGGCTAAGAGATATCCTAAGGCTTGACTTGGTATGTGCTTGCTCATCACCTAGCTTCTATCAGACTACCTATGGTGAGTCAATGGCATAACAATTATCACACAGGCCTATCACAAGTAGCAATGATATTAGCCTACTTTACTATTTGCAAGGATGACTATACTATCTGTCCTAGCTACAAAGGGATGAGTGTATGTATATGCAGCCATAGGTGACACAACATATGCAAAGCAAGCATCTCTTAAGTAAACATGTCTTCCAAAGCAACATGGAGAGCTAAACTATATCTAGTTTTAAAGCTAAGGTAAGCACAAGTGACCACATGTGATATATGTGTACGTATCAACTACATAAAAGAGATTTTCTAGAAGAGAAATTTGCCTCTCATTTCATTTTACAACTTGCACCTACAAAGCATGGTTGATAGCTTGAATAATAATGGAGAACAAGTAATAATGTTTAGGAGCATGTGTAGAAGTAAAGACGACATCTTGAACATAATTGTATCTTTTCCCAAAAACTTCAGGTGTATATGTGGGTTTCCATATGCAACACGTTCTATGAGAAAATCACTCATTTGACAAAACTTACATACAGGTGCTCTTCTAGCAATACATGCTAAGATCAAGTCCCATTTTTTAATGAAGACTGTTGTGGAGTGATGGCTACATTACCATGACTTTGTATGATCATTGGAAAGACATATGTGGGATTGTTTAAGAATATGACTGGCCTCCATGTGCATGAGGAGTGATAGATCCCCAAGTACGTGGGATATAGATGGTTTTGTTAGGCCCTAGAGGACTTTGGATAGGACTATGATCCAATAAAAAGCTTTCCAATAAAAAATGATAGATTCTTTTTTCCTCTTTCAAAACTCACACTTCTCCACTCATATTCCTCCAACGCCAATTATCAATGCTCCTAGTTATGCTTGAAGAAATGAGAAATGGGTAAATGACAAGAGAGAGCAAGTGCAATGCACAATCATATCTGGAACTCCCTAGCAATGGTGCCAAAAATGTGTCATCTTGATGGTGACTACATGTGTCTTGGGGATCTTGAAGGAATGCCAATGAAGCCTTCACTCCACGCCACTCCTTGTGAGAGTAATGCATGCATGGGCCATTCGTAAGTTTCACTCAGGTGACTCCCAGATTGTTGCAATCTATTTCCATGAGAGAAAGAGGGAAGGGGAGATGAGAGGAGAGAAAGGAAAGGGGAGGAGAAGAGGGGAATGAAATGGGATGGAGTGGCAAACAAAAGGCACAACAAAGGAAACAAGAGAACACCCAAAACACTATTGAAAGACAAGAGGGAGCTTGTATTCCAAACTTGTGCATACAACAATGAAGTCCAAAGTCAACCATTTGGCCTTTTATACATGTCACCTTTTGAAGGGAGGGCTAACCCTTTCTTATGATCCTCTCTCTCTCTCTCTTTCTCTTTAGAAGAGCACTTGGGCCCATTACAAGGCACAAGCCCTTTTCTGATGGAAATACCGACCTTTTTGACACTAAAAGGTTTTTTTAAACCGGCGCAAAGGTCAGTATTTACATCGCTATTAGCGTTGAAAAAGAACGGTCGCTATATAAGTGTCACTATATAGCAACACTAATAAAAATCACTATATAGCAACACTGGTAAACATCGCTATATAGCGACACTAGTAAACGTCGCTATATAGCAATGATTAACAAAAGCTTAAAAAAACATTAGTGGGGCTAAAGAGGGCCACAACAAGCACTGTTTTGCCCCACTAATGTTTTTTGTTAAGTAATTACAAAAGAATGTTGTTTGTTACAAAATTTCCTTTGTGAAAAGGGTGATACAAATCGCTCAAATGAGCCGAACGACATAAGCATATACATGTTGACGATATATAACATTGTTTGTTACAAAATTACCCTTTTGAAAGAGAGGAGAAAAGAAGAAAAGAGGGGAAAAAAGAGAAAAAGAGAGAAAGCATTTTCTTATGAAAAGAAGACTCAAAAAAAAATGAGAGAGAGGAAATAAGAGAGGGAAAAAGAAGAGAAATAAGAGAAAGGAAGAGGGGAAAAGCATATGAGCATATGAGCATATGCTCATGAAGAAGCATAAGCATATGCAAATGCATATGGTTATGAAAATAATAGAAGAGAGGATGAAAGAGAGGAAATAAGAGAGGGGAAAAGAAGAAAAGGAAGAGAAAGGAAGATGAGAAAAGAGAAGGAAAAAAGAGAGGGGAAAACCATATGAGCATATGCTCATGCATAAGCATAAGCATATGAGCATAAGCATAGGCAAATGCATATGCTTATAAAAAGAAGAGAAAAGAGGATGAAAGAGAGGAAATAAGAGAAGGGAAAAGAAGAGAAGGAAGAGGAAGGAAGAGGGGGAAGAAGAATGAAAAAAGAGAGGGGAAAAGAGCATAAGCATAAGAGAAGGAAAAAGAAGAGGGAAAAATAAGAAAAGAGAGGAGAAAAGAAGAAGAGAAAATGAGAAAAGGAGAGAAAGCATATGCTTATGCTTATGCATGAGCATATGAGCATATGCTCATGCATAAGCATAAGCTTATGAGAGAGATACATAGACGAATGAATATGCATATGAAAAGAAGAGAAAAGAGGATGAAAGAGAGGATAAAAGCAGAGAAAGATGAGAAAGAAAGAGGGGAAAAGAGAAGGAAAAAAGAAAGTGGAAATGAAGAAAAGAGAGGAAAAAAGAGAAAAAGAGAGAAAGCATATGCTTATGCTTATGCATGAGCATATGAGCATATGCTCATGCATAAGCATAGGCAAATGCATATGCTTATGAAAAGAGGAGAAAAGATGATGAAAAAGAGGAAATAAGAGAGGGGAAAAGAAGAGAAGGAAGAGGGAAAAAGAGAAAGAAAAAAGAGAGGGGAAAAGCATATGCGCATATGCTCATGCATAAGCATAAGCATAAGCATATGAGCATAAGCATAGGTAAATGCATATGATAATGAAAAGAATGGAAAAGAGGATGAAAGAGAGGAAATAAGAGAGGGAAAAAGAAGAGAAGGAAGAGGAAGGAAGAGGGGAAAAGAGAATGAAAAAAGAGAGAGGAAAAGAAGAAAAGAGAGGAAGAAGAGGAAATAAGAGAGGGAGGGAAAGAGGAGGGAAAGAGGGAGGAAAAGAGGAAAAGAGGGGAAGAAGAGGGAATAAGAGAAGAGAGGGGAAGAAAGGGTTCCTATGCCCATCAGTGCAGCTAGTGCACAAAGTGCTAGCTATAGGCCAATGAAAATAACGGAAACAAAAAAAGGAAAAAAGAGGAAGCACTTTCTTACCTGGAAAAGTCCGCTCGGTGTTTCGTGGATTGCTGACCCTACAAAAGAGAGGAAACATACCACTTTTTAGATAACTAGTTAGAGGAAGGAGGAGATGGAGGAGCAACTTTCCAAAGGGATTGGATTGAGGGGAATAAGCATAAGCCTACAAACAAGGAGAAAGCACGAAAGGAAGGAAAAGAGGAGGAAGAGAAATACCAAAAAGAGAAGAGGTAAGTCTTCTTTCTTTCACCAAATCTCATTTTTTGTCCTTAATCTCTAAAAATCAAGCATGAAAATTAGCACATAGGCTTAGCAATGGAAGGAGAAACATGCTTCAACACTCACAAAATGAAATCTCACAAAAAATGAACCTTCATTGCTTAAAGAGACACACCTTCTTAAAAAACTTCCTTTCACACAAGTAGAGAGGGAGAAGGGTGGAGAGGGAGCACAAGTGTCAATGGGAGAGGGGCTTGGTAGGGGTGAGGAGTGTGGGGAATAGAGGAGGAAAGCAAGGTCGTTGAATATAATGTGGGAGGAGAGATTTTTGCTTTTCTTGCAATAGAGTTGTGAAAGACGGCATTGTGTGGGGTTTTGAGTTTTAGTCCCCCAGCATCGCTATATACCGAACTAGTTAGTCATTATATAGCGACACTTATACCCTAAAAGTGTCACTATATAGAGACACTCATACCCTAAAAGTGTCGCTATATAGTGACACTTATGCCCTAAGTGTCACTAAATAGCAACACTTATATCCTAAAAGTGTCGCTATATACTTATACCCTAAAACACTCGCTATATAGCGAAGAAACGGGGCAAAGAGTCGCTATATAGCGATGGTTCAGGAAACTTGATCTAAGAAGAGAGGGAAGGAGCTCATGGGTGGCTATTTTTTGGATAATGGATTTACTTGCATTTTGTGTTGTGATTTTGGATGTGTGTAGATGGAAGGGATGAGTGGAAGCTTGTCAGATGATGCACCAATGCTTGTGAGTGCAGAGTGGCTTACGGAGAGGTGGTATTATCATTGCACTCATTACAAGCAAGAAGTACAACATCAATGCCGAATTGTCATGAACCACTTAAGGATGTATGGGAAGGAGCCCAAGCCAGTACCCACCGTTGGTGGTATAGGTGGTCACTGAATCATTGGACAGTCAATGCTATTTGAGCTCGTGATTAATATTGCATGCATACACGACACAAAATCTTGAGATGAGGTCTTATATTTACACGAAACCTTGAGACAGGATGAGGAGGGTGTCAAGGGTGGTGTGCGTATACCTTCACACTTTGAGAAGGAGTATAGTCTCTCGGATGTGCCAGATGTGATGACAAGGGTATGGTGGACATGATGGATTCTATTTTTAGGGGTAATGCATGTGATGTTCGAGTTTGAGGCTTATACCCTAAAAGCGTCGCTATCTAGTGAGGGTTCAAGGCACTTGATTTAAGAAGAGAGGGAAGGAGCTCATGGGTGGCTATTTTTTGGATCTTAATGGATTTTCTTGCATTTTGTGTTGTGATTTTGGAGGTGTCAAATGGAAGGGACGAGTGGAAGCTTGTCAGATGATGCGCCACTGCTCTGGAGTGCAGAGGCTTACAGAGAGGTTGTATTGTCATTGCACTCATTCAAGCGAGAAGTACAACATCAATGCCATATTGTCATGTGCCACTTGAGGATGTATGGGGAGGAGTACCCACAATTGGTGGTGCACGTGGTTACTGGATCATCAGAAAGTCAATGCTATTTGAGTTTGTGATTAATATTGCATGTGTACATGACACAAAATCTTGAGACAAGGTCTTATATTTACACAAAATCTTGATATAGGATGAGGAGGGTGGTGAGGGTGGTGTGCATATACCTTCACATTTTGAGAAGGAGTATAGTCTTCTGGATGTGTCAGATGATGACGAGGGTATGGTGGACATGATGGATTCTATGTTTAGGGGCAATGCACGTGATGTCCGAGTCTGAGGCCATGTACATGGTATCTTTGATAGAGGAGTTACAGATCTTATGGACAGGATTGCGGGTCTTTGATATTTCCAGAGCTCCTAGACATACCAATGACATTTTTGTGTGAAACACATCGATTGAAAGAGAGTCACATATGATTGTGGAGTCATGGCTAACTTCACACAAGATAGCCGAGCAAGTGCTTCGGATACCAATCTTCTCTCCTCGCAGTTGGATAATTGTGGGACCATACACAAAATCTATGAAATTGATTTCAGACGATTTAGTATTTTCATTCTTGATGTAAAATGATTTAGAACTATTTATGATGGTCTTTGTTCTTTTAGAGCATTGTGAGCAGGTGCATACTAATGATTTAATTAATTGAATCTTTCATTTTTAAATATCAATTGGTACATGTACTTAAGCATAGTTTCATATAATTGATGGCATTTGGCACCCATCTTCAATATAGGTGGTTTCTCATACAGATCGTTCTAATCCAAGATGGTGGTACCTGATCCAAGTTGCATCATGAAGGAAGCAAATTTTTGAAGACAGAAATGTGGACATGCAGATGCCACTACCAATGCCAAATCCAATTGATCTAGATGGATCTAGCGAAGAAGATGAAGATCACAATATGAGCCAAGAGGGATGTGCATAATGACATCATACAGGAGGAAGATGGAGATCATGATATTGAGGAAGAAGATGACAATCATCAAGGATCACCCGACTCTATTGAAGAAGATGATCAAGTCTATGGTGAATGTATGATGCTAGAGTACGATGATGATATAGGAGACCAACTTGGTATAGAATTGGAGATAGACTTGTTTGGCGCACTAGACTTGAAGCCGTTAATGTAAATGCTCTTCATTGATTTTTTTCATCTCAAACGTGGACATGAATATATGAGCTTCAAACTTGATGTACATGCTCTTGTACTTTTATTCTTTCAAAGGATCAAACATGTATGAAAAGAAAATTTTTTGTCATTGGGTAAAACTATCTTTAAAGATCGGCATGGGAAAAAACACTCTCTGTAAAACGTCACTATATAATGACCTTATACAAGTCTAGAAAGTGTAGCTATATAGCAACACTTTTTAAGCCCGCTTTGCATACCAATTATTAGTGCCTTGCACATGCTAAACGTCGGTGCTTAGTCATCGAAATAAGGCTTGTGTGTAGTAGTGGCCCATGCGATGCCAACGCATGTCACATCTATCCTCTCTTCTCTCATAATACCTATGTTAGATATCAATGCTCCACTCTCGTGTAACTACGTGGGAGCCAGCTAACTCTACTTGTAAGCCCCCCATACGAGGAGAAGGAATTTGAGTAGCTCGGTTATCCGGTAGGTCCTGGTTTGGACACCAGATGGGGGCCATATGTGGCCTGATGGCTAGACAGCTTTAGATAGAGTTGGCACACTACCAACTAGGCTACATGCAAGTGCGGGAAGCCATCCCAGACCGCACTGAAGGTAGACAGAGCATTTCCCGGGGCAACCCACTCTCAGGTTGCAGGGCCCATTTGGAGCCCCAGATGATCCCGGATGGCTCTCGACAGAACGATAACTGTAGGTTAGTTGCTCTATTCTGCGCCACGTTTCTATCGTGTGGTTGGTGGTCTATTTTGGACTGACCTCTAGTCAGCCGTTTTGGGCGGCAGACTGGTCGGTCACCCAATTGGGTCTAACCGACTATGACTAGTGGCTATATAAGAGCAAGCGCGTGAAGCCCATTATCATCAGTCGTCGCTAAAACAACCCTGATTCCTTAGCATCCAGCCTCCATCCTCTACTGTTTTCTATCATAGGAGCGCACAGCTGGGAGGTAGCGCCATCTATTGTATCAATTTTACAGTAATCAAATTTTTGTTTCTCCATACTATCTGCTTTTCTCTGTTACATACGAGATCCTCTTATCTATTGAGCATAGATGTTGTATTGTTTTCTTACATGGTATCAGAGCTTGGGCTCTAGCAAGAAGATTTGGTAGTGTGTTTTTGTTTGCGAGCAGATTGTGAGAGATGGCCCAGCCCACAAGACTACAAATCCCACCATTCGATGAAAGCAGAAAGTTGGACGGCACTAACTATCCACTCTAGAAGTTCAAGATGAAGACCATCCTAAGTGCATACAAGCTTTGCGATACTGCTACTGGGGTGGACATGAAGCCGGTTGCAAGACTGAATCCAACCAATGCAGGACAATAGATAGTACCAACTGCGGATGAGATTCTCGCATGGACAAGAAGAAATGCAGATGCACTATGTTCTATTGTCTGCAGTGTAAGTGATTCTATCATGGCATTAATTCAACATGTCATCATAGTGGAGGAGGCATGGACAGGTCTCAAAAAATCAGTACGAGACCACGAATTAGATGTGGATTCAGAATCTAGAGACTCAACTCGCGAACGAGAAACTTTTTGATTCTGAAATGGCAAAGAAGTTCATCACCAGGGTGAAGAATCTGTGCGATTAGATGACTGCGATTGGCATCGCCATCACCAGTGAGAATCTAGCATGAAGGTGCATATGGATTCTCCCCCCATAGTAGGACGGTCTTGTTATGGTGGTAAATACGCAGAGCCAAAATCCACCCCTCAACTTTGAGGATTTCAGCGCGATGCTTATGGAGGAGGAGATGCGTTAAAAGATGAGGACTAGAGAAGATTCAGCTTTCTCGGCTGGATCAAAGAAAGGTAAGGGTAAGGACTCTGGTAACCCATCTTCTTCTGATGATAAAAAGAGAAAGAAGAAGATCAAGTGCTTCTATTGCAACAAGGCAAGGCACAAGCAAAATGAGTGTCAGAAGAAGATTGCAGATGAGAAGAATGGAGTAAAGAAAGAGTCCAGCAATAGCACGTAGGTAGTACCAGTAGAGCTATTCGTAGCAATTGAGGAGATTTGAATGGAGGCAGTTCAAGTACCTGCAGATGAACCTTGGATTATTGACAGTGGTGCATCGCACCACATGACCAATCATAAGGATTGGTACACCTTTCTACATCCGGTAGGGAATGACATCCTGGTAGCAGTCAGCAATGATGCAAAATGTCCAGAAAAAGGAAAAGGTACGATTGCTCTCAAGTCAAATGGAGTTGTAAAATAGTTGTTTGATGTTCTTTATGTGCCAAATATCAAGAGGAACTTGTTCATTTCTGCAATCATGGATCGGGACCTCAAAGTTCACTTCGATAAGAATGGCGTACAGATTCTGGATCTTCAAGGGAAGGTCATTGGTAAAGGTACATGACATAACAACATCTACGAACTCTTAGCTTTCAGTGCTCGAGCCGTGCTCGAGCCGATGTCAGCAACACTAAGCTGTGGCATGAGAGGTTTGGTCATCTAAACCTTAGTTCCTTAAAGGAGATGCATAAAAGTGGAATGATTGCAGATCTACCAGAAATTACAGATCTACCCAATGTATGTGAAGCTTGCATGATAGGAAAGCAACATTAGAATCCCTTTCCTAAAGAGGCCAGTAGGGCAAAGGCTCCTCTAGAGCTCGTTCACACGGACCTCTGTGGAAAGATGGAGACAGAAGCTTTGGGTGGTTCCTACTACTTCATGATGCTGATTGACGACTACAGTAGAAGGATATGGATATACTTCCTGAAGACTAAAGATGAGGCTTTTAGTAAGTTCAAAGAATGGCATGTAATGGTCGAGAAAGAAATGGGGAGGAAGGTGAACAATTTGAGATCAGACAGAGGTGGTGAGTTCACATCAAGTGAATTTGAAAGTTACTGCAAAAGTCATAGGATGAAGAGGGAGAAACCCCTGCCACATACATCACAACAAAATGGAGTAGTAGAGTGCAAGATGCGCGTCATTTGTGAAATGGGCAGGAGTATGATGAAAGGGAAAGATTTTCCAAAGACTAGCATGTAACATGGCAGTTTACGTTCTCAATCGTAGCTACACGAAGGCTGTGAATAGGATGACTCCACTGCAGGTCTTTTCTAGTAAGAAACCTTTACCTGCATATTTCAAAGTTTTTGGATGTGACTGTTTTGTGCATGTCCCTGATGCTAATAGGACCAAATGGGAACCGAAGAGTCGGAAGTGTATTTTCTTGGGCTACAGTGAAGAGGTGAAGGGTTACCGTCTCTATAATCATGTTACCAAGAAGGGAGGCAGTCAATAGAGCGAGCAAGGAAAAGCGAGCGGGCCCAAAAAAGCGAGCGAGCTTTTCTACAATTTCCTTATCGAGGTATTCGACATAGCTTTGTGGAAACCACTATTTGGGAAGATTCTCGAAAATAAAACTTATGTTACTATGTGTAACTATACCAATATTGCGAATTATAGTCTACCTTAACTTCCAATTGGAGCCATACTCACATTATGCAACAATAATATGTGGGTTTGAAAGAAACCGAATTTCCACTCCAAAGCGGATTCCATTACTGATACAACAAATCTTTTGCATTTGAAATGGGTCTTATTATCAAACTCCTTCAATAATCAAAACAAATGTGTTGCTTGATATGTTGAACTTAGTAATGTAAACATCACTTCACCCATATGCAGGGGAAAAAAACTGTCTGTAGACTTCATAGCATGGGATTGCATCAACACTTATAACATTCAAAATGGTTCTTCTTATTAAAAGTGTTATCAACCATGAAAGTTCACCCGTATGTTGAAAAACCCAAGTGTCATTTATGACATTCAAAATTGTTCTTGCAACCATCCTGTAGTTCCTAGAGATTTTGCCCATACTTCCAACCCCTTCCCTTCAACCACTAAGAGGTATCTAATAGTTTTATAGAACACTTGAGATATCATCACCTCCTAATACAAAACCATTATTACTATTTGTAGAACACTTGAGATATCATCACCTCTTAATACAAGACCATTCTTACTATTTGTAGAACACTTGAGATATCATCACTCCTTCCCTTCAGCCACTAAGAGGTACCTAATACTTTTGTAGAACACTTGAACCATTCTTACTATTTGTAGAACACTTGAGATATCATCACCTTTTAATACAAAATCATTCTTACGGTTTGTATAACACTTGAGATATCATCACCTCTTAATATAAGACCATTCTTAGTATTTGTAGATCACTTTAGATATCATCGCCTCTTAATACAAGACCATTCTTACTATTTGAGAGATTAATGGATTAAAGGTTTAAAGCTCATAGGAGACGAAGGAAGAGAAAGTCAGTTTCAACATGAGGACAATAAAACTAATTGGAATATTTTGACTTATGTATTATACCTTTTTGAAGACTATGAATTTAAGTCAGTTTCAACATTAGGATGATAAAACTAATTAGAATATTTTGACTTATGTATTATACATTTTTGAAGACTATGAATTTTAATGAGGAGAGGCATGCACACTACTCAGTAAATACACTAGTACTACTACTAGCCTACGACTATTAAGCCTAGTAGCACCAGTGTGATTTTGAGCCTTGTATCAACCTTTTGATAATTTTCTTTCATCGTTAGTGCAATAGAAATTATTCCTTCTATCAGAAGAATCTTGCCAAATTTATTCAAAGTGATGATTTTATAGTCTACATCCACTGTCCTCTGACTCTCAAAAATATATTAAATGTGAGCACCCATTTATCTTGTATGATCAACCCTAGACTATGCTGCGATAGGACGTTACTAGAACAAAAAAAATATGAATTGATATGGCGATGTTCGGTGTGAAATAACCAAATTAAGGATTTAATAAGAAAGAAAACAATCAGAATCAATAGGCTATTCAATGGCTCAAATCTGCATAGAAATTATAATGTGCCTCCCATCTCTTATGCATTCCAGCTCCTCATGTTTGACAAGAATGCAAATAATAATGAAATCACATTATCTTTAGTTTCAAAGTAATCAAAGCACCAAAAATAAATGCAAACATATTGGATGAGGAATAAATAGGTATAGATATAGATAGACCTATATATATGCATTCATAGATATAATGATGATTAAAGTTGGATGGTCGTAATAATATTATGTGTACTATCATTGGGATTAGGACTACTATTGGTAATATGGTATGTAGTAGTAGGAGAACTACCATTAAGGAACACTCAAATAAAATTACTAATGGTGGTGATAAAACTACCACTAGTAGTTTGGTAATTACCCCTAACATCTACAACAAATATTTGATGGGTAGCTAGTATTAGGTCAAAAGGCCCCAATTGTGCTATAATAATGGACCAAAAAAGGGAGTGCTATAGCATCACCTAAGGGTCACTTTTTATCCATGAAAGAAACAAGTTGGTGCAACCTAGGTCATACAGATCTAGGTCATGTGGAGTGGTTCGCGTCTCTTTCCTTGACAAAAAAGTTACACTACCTTTGATAGTAACTACAAAGATTGCTGCCATAGTGCCGTAGAGTAGCCCCTACGTTGCACCATCATCCTTTTTTGCTTTTGAGCCATTAAGTTTGATCCACTGATTTTATGTAGAATTATTCTACTATATGTTCACATGTCCTTAATAGGATCTTGATATAATCCCTTCCATTGTAAGTACTTTTACTTTAAGTTTCACATATCCTTAACAAACCAATAGGCTTCAACACAGATTCATTCTTATGTTTCAAGCCTCAAAATCAAACACCCTTGTAAAAGGGATAATGTATTAAAGCTACATTCAATCCATCAAATCTTTGAATAACAGTTCTATTGAAAATTCATGTATCATCAATAGGATTTCATCCATTATATGCTCATTTGTCTTTAATAGTATGTCTAAAAATTCATGTATCTTCAATATTATTTCTCTCATGTGTTCCAATATCTTCAAAAAAATACCTTTATTTATGTCCAAACTTGAGCATTGATTTGTATTTATCAAACACAATTTCACTCCACCTATTCTTTAGAATGAAATTTTTTCGCCAAAAGTGGGCCAAATGTAAGGTCTTTTCACATATTCTTAAGAATGAAAATTTTGGCCTTATGTTGGCAAGTCTACGGAACGAGGGTAAGGCCAAAGTCTCTGGTACAGTGCATTAGGTCTTGATTAATTCTTCTTTAGGCTTGAATATTTAATGCATTAACTTCACGACTATTATTTATGCTTGAACTTGTAATGTATTAATTTCATGACTTAGGATTTTATGAAGTTATATCTAACATGTCCCAAATTTAATGGAAATTAATATCCTACATAACACAACAAAGTATCATCATATCCCTTCCCAAAATCAATGCTACCTAGCAACTCTCCTAGCATTTTCACTGCCTTGCATTTGAGTTAGCTATGATGAAGAATGTTGCCTACCTTTGGAACCTCTTAGAGTTACCGTTAGCATGATCTAATTTCATGTACCCCAAAACTTGAGACTTGGAGATTCCCATATCACACCAGCGGTAGCTATCTTGTCCACTCTCAATGCTAGTAAGAGCTAGGCCCCATAGACCCGTAAAAGAAGTCTTTTTGGAGGTTCAATTTTTTCCCTCCGTCTTCTACAGGCCCCATGATAAAATAGGATATATTCATCACCCTACATTTAATGCAAGAATTGACACAACTTTTTTGGACTTGACTATGTAGTTTACATCTCAAACTTGGTGCTAAAATTGCAGACTGGGAGATTCCCATATCACACCAATGGTAGCTGTCTTGTCCACTCTCAACACTAGTAAGAGCTGGTCCTCATAGACCGGTAAAAGAAGTCTTTTTGGAGGTTCAATTTTTTGCCTCCGTCTTCTCCGGCCCCATGACAGAATAGGATATATTCACCACCCTACATTTAATGCAAGAATTGACAACTTTTTTTCGACATGACTATGCAACTTACATCCCAAAATTGGTGCTGAAATTGCATACCAGACATCTCCATTTGCTGGGGGGGTGTCCCTAGCAACCCCTTGGTGGACTTGCTCTATTTGTCTAGTTGTGTCTCTCCACAAAAATCGGAGTGGGGCCTATTTTCCCCATCTAGTAAAACTATATGCATCAATATGTATGTATGTATGTATGTATGTATGCATGCATGCATGCATCCATGTATGTATGTACACACACACACACATGTATGTATGTATGTGTACTAAAACTACTAAAACTATATGCATCAAATAATGTTGTTGATCAATTTTTGGCATACCCCACCAAAATCAAGACCCCCATTGCAAAGAAAGGTAAGGAACACAAGCGCTTGTTCTTATGCTCATGAGACAAAAAAATGCATGACATAGGCAACCAATGGGGTCTTACTTTTGATCTTTGTATGTATGTATGTATATATGTATGTACATACATATATGCATACAAACATATATATATATATATATATATATTTGTGTGTGTGTGTGTGTGTGTGTGTGTGTGTGTGTGTGTGTATATATATATTTATGTATGTATGTATGTATGTATGTATGTATGTATGTATGTATGTATGTGTGTGTGTGTGTATGTATGCATGTATGTATGTATGTATGTATGTATATGTGTATATGTATATGTTGATGCATATATGTATATATTGATGTATATATTGATGCATACAATTTTGATATATGGAGAAAATGGACATGAAAACCATCTAAATTGTTTCTTGTCGTTCGATTTGATATATGACATGATCCTATTTGGATTTGTAAGTCCAAAGATATGGGGTCCTACTTTTAGGGCCTGAATGCCTAAAATAGGCAGCGCATTAACGCGCTACCTATTTCATGCATTTAGGCCTCAAAAGTAGGACCCCATTGGCAACACAATGGGGTCCTAATTTTGAGGCCAAAATGCATGAAATAGACAGTGCGTTAACGCGCTTCCTATTTTAGGCATTCAGGCCCTAAAAGTAGTACCCCGTATCTTTGGACTTGCATATCCAAATGGGGTCATGTCATATATCAAATCGAATGGCAAGATCCAATTTAGATGGTTTTCATGTCCATTTTCTCCATCAACTAAAACTATATTCATCAAATAATGTTGTTGATCAATTTTATGCATACCCCCCGGAAATCAAGACCCCCATTGCAAAGAAAGGTAAAGAACACAAGTGCTTGTTCTTATGCTCATGAGACAACAAAATGCATGACATGGGAAACCAATGGGGTCTTACTTTTGATGTTTGTATGTATGTATGTATGTATATATATGCATGTACATACATACATACATCTATATATATATATGTGTGTGTGTGTGTGTGTGTGTGTGTGTGTGTATGTATGTATATGTTGATGCATATATGTATATATTGATGCATACAATTTTGATATATGGAGAAAATTGACATGAAAATCATCTAAATTGGCTCTTGCCGTTTGATTTGATATATGACATGACCCCATTTGAATTTGTAAGTCCAAAGATACGGGGTCCTACTTTTAGGGCCTAAATGCTTGAAATAGGCAGCGCGTTAACGTGCTGCCTATTTCATGCATTTAGGCCTCAAAAGTAGGACCCCATTGGCAACACAATGGGGTCCTACTTTTGAGGCCTAAATGCATGAAATAGGGAGTGCATTAACGCACTGCCTATTTTAGGCATTTAGGCCCTAAAAGTAGCACCCTGCATATTTGGACTTGCATATCCGAATGGGGTCATGTCATATATCAAATCGAATGGCAAGGTCCAATTTAGATGGTTTTCATGTCCATTTTCTCCATCGACTAAAACTATATTCATCAAATAATGGTGTTTATCAATTTTTGGCATACCTCCCCCAAAATCAAGACCCCCATTGCAAAGAAAGGTAAGGAACACAAGTTCTTGTCCTTATGCTCATGAGACAACAAAATGCATGACATGGGAAACCAATGGGGTCCTAATTTTTATGTATGTATGTATGTATGTATATATATGCATGTACATACATACATACATCTATATATATATATATATATATATATATATATGTTGATGCATATATATATATGTATGTATGTATGTATGTATATGTTGATGCATATATGTATATATTGATGCATACAATTTTGATATATGGAGAAAATGGACATGAAAATCATCTAAACTGGCTCTTGCCGTTTGATTTGATATATAACATGACCCCATTTGGATTAGTAAGTCCAAAGATACGGGGTCCTACTTTTAGGGCCTGAATGCCTGAAATAGGCAGCGCATTAACGCGCTGCCTATTTCATGTATTTAGGCCTCAAAAGTAGGACCCCATTGGCAACACAATGGGGTCCTACTTTTAGGGCCTGAATGCCTGAAATAGGCAACGCGTTAACGCGCTGCCTATTTCATGCATTTAGGCCTCAAAAGTAGGACCCCATTGGCAACACAATGGGGTCCTACTTTTGAGGCCTAAATGCATGAAATAGGGAGCGTGTTAACGCGCTGCCTATTTTAGGCATTCAGGCCCTAAAAGTAGTACCCCGTATCTTTGGACTTGCATATCCAAATGGGGTCATGTCATATATCAAATGGAACGGCAAGATCCAATTTAGATGGTTTGCATGTCCATTTTCTCCATCAACTAAAAGGATATTCATCAAATAATGTTATTGATCAATTTTTGGCATACCCCCCCAAAATCAAGACCCCCATTGCAAAGAAAGGTAAAGAACACAAGTGCTTGTTCTTATGCTCATGAGACAACAAAATGCATGACATGGGAAACCAATGGGGTCTTACTTTTGATGTTTGTATGTATGTATATAAGTATGTATGTATGTATATGCATGTACGTACATACATACATCTATATATATATATATATATATATATATATATGTATGTATATGTTGATGCATATATGTATATATTGATGCATACAATTTTGATATATGGAGAAAATGGACATGAAAATCATCTAAACTGGCTCTTGCCGTTTGATTTGATATATAACATGACCCCATTTGGATTTGTAAGTCCAAAGATACGGGGTCCTACTTTTAGGGCCTGAATGCCTGAAATAGGCAGCGCGTTAACGCGCTCCCTATTTCATGCATTTAGGCCTCAAAAGTAGGACCCCATTGTGTTGCCAATGGGGTCCTACTTTTGAGGCCTAAATGCATGAAATAGGGAGCGCGTTAACGCGCTGCCTATTTCAGGCATTCAGGTCCTAAAAGTAGTACCCCGTATCTTTGGACTTGCATATCCAAATGGGGTCATGTCATATATCAAATCGAACGGCAAGATCCACTTTAGATGGTTTTCATGTCCATTTTCTCCATCAACTAAAACTATATTCATCAAATAATGTTATTGATCAATTTTTGGCATACCCCCCCAAAATCAAGACCCCCATTGCAAAGAAAGGTAAAGAACACAAGTGCTTGTTCTTATGCTCATGAGACAACAAAATGCATGACATGGGAAACCAATAGGGTCTTACTTTTGATGTTTGTATGTATGTATGTATGTATATATGTGCATGTGCATACATACATACATACATACATACATACGTACGTACATACATACATACATACATACATACATACATACATATATATATATATGTGTGTGTGTGTGTGTGTGTGTGTGTGTGTGTGTGTATGTTGTATATGTTGATGCATATATGTATATATTGATGTATATATTGATGCATAAAATTTTGATATATGGAGAAAATGGACATGAAAATCATCTAAATTGGCTCTTGTCATTTGATTTGATATATGACATGACCCCATTTAGATTTGTAAGTCCAAAGATATGGGGTCCTACTTTTAGGGACTGAATGCCTGAAAGCTGCCAATGGGGTCCTACTTTTGAGGCATAAATGCATGAAATAGGTAGCGCGTTAACACGCCGCCTATTTTAGGCATTCAAACCCTAAAAGTAGCACCCTGTATCTTTGGACTTGTATATCCGAGTGGGGTCATGTCATATATCAAATCGAATGGCAAGATCCAATTTAGATGGTTTTCATGTCCATTTTCTCCATCAACTAAAACTATATTCATCAAATAATGTTGTTTATCAATTTTTGGCATACCCCCCCCAAAAATCAAGACCCCCATTTTGCTGTATGTATATATGTATGTATATACATACATATATATCTATATGTGTATATATATGTGTGTGTGTGTGTGTGTGTGTGTGTGTGTGTGTGTGTTTGTGTGTATACACACACACATGTATGTATGTATGTATGTATGTATATATATATATATATACATACATACATACATATGTATATATTGATGCATATATTGATGCATATCTTGATGTACATATTTATTCATAGAGTTTTGATTGATGGAGAAAATAGGCATGAAAACCATCTAAATTAGCTCTTGCCATTCGATTTGATATAGGACATGATCCCATTGGGATTTGTAAGTCCAAAGATACGGGGTCCTACTTTTAGGGCCTGAATTCCTAAAATAGGTAGCTTGTCAATGTGCTACCCATTTCATGTATTTAGGCCTTAAAAGTAGGACCTCATTTGGTCCTACATGGGGTCCTACTTTTGAGGCCTAAATGTATGAAATAGGCAGCGCATTGACACGCTGCCTATTTCAGGCATTCAAGCCCTAAAAGTAAGACCCCGTATCTTTGAAATTACAAATCCAAATGGGCTCATGTCATACATCAAATCAAATGGCAAGAGCCAATTTAGATGTTTTCATGCCTATTTTATCGATTTAATAAAGCTATATGCATCAAATAATGTTGTTTATCAATTTTTGGCATACACCCTCAAAATCAAGACCCCCATTGGAAATAAAGGTAAGGAACACAAGTGCTTGTTCTTATGTTCAGGAGACATTAAAAGAGAGGCCTGGTAGCCCAAAAATGGGAGCGCAACAATGCGCTATCATTTTTTGGTTGCCAGGTCTCTTTTTGTTGTCTCACGAGCATACATATGGAGGTTACTATACAATATAACTAAGAAGTAGGATTGAAGTAGTTCTACAATTTGGATGCATTAAGAGCATTCATATAGCAAGGAAGAATATAATAATTGAATACATTTTTTTTTCAATACATATTGCTAGTGAGACTACCAAAAAGAGGCTCTACCCCTCATGATGTCTCTGGATATAGAATATGAGATTGCTTGATGCTTGGATTGCAGTTGGAAATGTTGCGTGGGCAAAGCCACTATATGCCTCAAGTGTTGGAAATTGATGTATGGCTCAAGTGCTAGAATGTGCAAATCATGGCCAAAATCAAGACCCCTTAGAGATTCCATGAGGGCTATCCTTTTACTACTACACACATCACCTTTAGTTGAGGGCAGAACCATTCGTCATCATAGGCAGCAAGTTCATGGGACCCCATCCCATGATCCAAGGCATTATTCAAAGACAAAGTATTTCTAACCATTCCCAAATTGAGTTTGCCAATTCCTAATCTAATTGATTTCATTTACAGGACTTGCAATGCTTGCAAAGCCCTTGCTTAAGCTTGAATGAGCCTCTTGATTTTGGGGGTATGATGGTCAAAAATGGCTTAACACGCCCAAAATCAAGAGGCTCATTCAAGCTTAAGCAAGGGATTTGCAGGTCTTGTTTTTGGGTGGCAAAAGCACGAAAAATGATAGCGCATTAAGGTGTTGCCATTCTTATGCTTCCCCCCTCCAAAAACAAGATCCCCAAGCTATTCATTGGAGACACCAAAATGAGCAGAAGGATGATATGAGGAGTAGAGGAGCTGGCCAATCAGGGGAGGGACAGCCTTGGAATTGCCAGCAACAAGCATGATGCAAGGAGGTGAGAAGGCAAAGAAGCAAGGAGGTGCGGAGGTGAGGAAGCAAGGAGGCGAGGAGGCAAGAGGCAATCTTGAAGGGCAACAAGAGGGTGGAGGTGGCCAAAAGAGTATGCAGGAAAGGGAGGGATGGAGATTGCTTGTAGGAAATGCTTGGATTAATGCTACAAATGCCTTTTTTTTTTGTGTGTTTTGCAGCATGAAATTTTTATGGCATTTTTCTTTTAAAAAATACAACGTTGTTGTGATTAATTGGGCTACAAACAACTCAAGCGGTAAAGCACCATGGATTAGTACAACAATATACATCACAAATGGATGCA
The DNA here is from genome assembly GCF_047967505.1 of Dipteris shenzhenensis. Taxonomy (NCBI): domain Eukaryota; kingdom Viridiplantae; phylum Streptophyta; class Polypodiopsida; order Gleicheniales; family Dipteridaceae; genus Dipteris; species Dipteris shenzhenensis. The sequence continues at coordinate 32,077,862 of NC_141607.1, read as the reverse complement.
TACACTCATATACATCACCGATGGATGCATACACCTATACTCACATCAATTTCTAATATTGTATTAGATGGACCCTTAGCATATATGTGTGCATAGAAGACCATTTCCTACATTGATCCCTGATTTCATAGTTAAATTATTCCCTTTCTCACATTCTAACATGTGAAGATTTAATGTACATGCATTATGGGCACATTATATTGTAGTTTATGACTAACTTTTTTTATGAATGCATGATACTTGTATATGGTCAAGGAAGGTATATTATCATTTTTGAATGACAAGATTACTCTATGCTCCATTTTATCCTATATTAAAAACTATGATCACTAGATATTACATAAATGTATTGCTCCATTATATCCTATACTAAAAACTATTTTGACCCAAATACATAATGCCAATTGAGGTTAGTACTCATGACAAGTGATGAAAACAATCTAATGGTATGAATGAGATCTTATAAATTTTGGATATATAATATGGGTACTATGTTGATTGAGCTATTTTTCTAAGGGAATATTTTCAACTTAATTACTAAATACATACTTACAATGGTGACCTGATTCCCATCTATATGTATAATCAAGTTTTACTTTGTGTTAAAAAAAAAGCTTTTGCATAAGGTTAAAATTCGAATAGTATTTATATTTGTTTAAGACTACCCATTGAGCTAGCTCCTATCCTTATATTGAACATGATAATGTTCATAAAGATTTTATGAATACAAATAGATAGCATTGGCTCTCTTTTTAGTGGTTGGGAATGAACCCTAAAAGTACCCTAAAACGACTATGTATTCCCTTATTTGTAGCATGGAAGTAATCATGGTAGAGTGGCATAATCCCTATTTTGCTTTTTTCATAGGTTTTTTTGCTACTCATGGTCGGCGGATACACCACGGCATAGATCCAAATAGATATTTGGTTTTTTGCTTCAACTTGCTTGACTAGACTTTCCTTGATGATTGTTCGATTGTGCATCATGAGTAGTCACTGGCTTAATTGATGCATTAAGTGCAATGTTTTCCTTAAAGTTTTTCATACTATAGGATACAAGTTTGCTTATAGGGGTGGAAATAGAAGCTTGTTAACGCCTGGTGCATATTTTTCGTTAGATGCAGTAGGATACTAGTTACAGAGTGTCGGCCAATTATTTCACTTGAATCATGCTCCTCTTATGCTTGAGTTTATGGTCACGTATTGAGTTTAACATAATAGTCTACAGGATACTGGATGAGCACTCAACATAGTGGTTAGATGCATTCATTTCTAGTTCCAATAGAACTATCATTCAGACATTGGTCATAATAGAAGTATGGAGGGCTAAAATCTTTTTTTGGCTCCCTAAGTTTTTTAAAGCATGGTATTGTCCAGATTACATAGGTATTTTCACTAAGCAAAATTAATGCTTATGATGAAAATGTGTTTTTTTTCTTTTGACATAGTTAGTTCTGTTTCCATGTTTTTGGATCGAATGTATGGATGATCTTCTGCAAGCATAAAAGACATGATATGTATATGTAGCACATGATCATGTTTACATATTTTTAGTCATGTATTCTACCTTGTGATCTATCATTATCTTGCTGTGTGGATGTTCAATCTCAGTAGTGTTTGCTTTTTTTATCGCAAATTTTATGTATTCTTATGTCTCTACCTCTCCACAATGACTCAAATTGATAGTATGGGGATGAAAGAGAAGTTAATTGTGAGTTTCAGGCATGCCTTCATTGTTGGAATATGTTTAATTTGCTTATGATCACATCAATTGTTCCAATGATATTGAGGGGAATAAGATGCTGGATGAGGTTCTCGCTCGCTTGAAACCTATTTAATCTTGCTCGCTTATTTGGGGCTGCTCGCTTTTCTCCGCTCACTTTTTGGTAATCCTCCCAAGAAGGTAATAGTAAGTCACGATGTGGTCTTCTCAGAACAGCCGCGTCAATTAGAGGAGGATGCTTCCTTACTAGACAACCAGGACTAGGATATCCATCTAGTACAACCACCTGTTGAGATATCGAGCTCCACTCACGATATGCCAGGGTGACCGTTGTGTATTTATGTCACCGACTTGTTAGCTGGAGATGCGGTTGGTACACTGCCCATGAATAATAGCTGGATGACAGCTATCCTTATCTACACTAGTTCATGGCTCAGTTGGTATGCCACCTTAGTTAGTTGAGTTTGGTTTTGAGACCCACATATAGGGTTCTTCTATTTCTTTGTACTTGAGTTCTTTTGGCTTTCACAACTAAGAAGAGGAAAACTGTTTTCAGCCTCCACCTTTGTGTGTATTCCCCCATTGTGATTGTCAGAAAGCCTCGAGTGAGACTCCTTCCCTCTCTCCCACTATCTTCACATGGTATCAGAGCCTTGTTCATGGTAAGGAGCTCAAGAAAGCAAACCAAGTTCGCAGTGTCCTGGTAAGAGGACCAGTGTTGCTTTCCTTTTTCGAGTTTGGGAGCAAATCTCTGCAGGTAGCACAGCCAGAAGTGCAAGAGTGCACTGTCTCAGATTGAGACGCCCTTCGCGGTGTGGCGAGAGGGCATTATATGCTGCGGGAGTTCATTTCGGGGCCCGTTGAGGAGGCGGAAGTTCTCCGCAGGCACTCAGAAAAAGGCCCTGTTTTTGCTGTGCAACCACTGTTCTGCAGGTCGGTGAAAAGTTGCCGCAGAAATTGCATCAAATCGTATGCCTATGCACAGAGACATTTGGAGTTGCAAATTCATGCTTGTTGCCTATTGATGCAAAATCGTCACTAGGAAGTGACTGTGTGGTGAAATACCACTTTCGTCAGTTTTGCTGATCTGCCCGTGTGAGGCAAAAGCTGTGTTTTTGCAGTGACAGAATATTTTACAGTGTTCTGTAATGGCATCTGATTCTCTTTCACAGATTGTCACTGAAAAGCTTGATAGGAACAACTTCCAAGCATGGAAGTTTAGAATGACAAATTTCCTTATGGGAAAAGGCTATTGGGGTTCATTACAGGAAATGAAGAAGAACCTGTTCTTCCTAATGTTCCCAGTCAACAGGAAATGCCGGCATTTAAAGGATGGCATGAGAAAGCCAGGAAAGTTATGTACTGGCTGTCTATCAGTATTTCGGACTCCATGATTGTGCATATTCTGTGCATATTCAGGAGGCATGGGATACTTTGGCTAAAATGTACAGCACAAATACGTAGGCCAGGAAAATGCAGCTCAAGCAGGAGCTGCACAATGTGCAAAGAGAAAATATGAGCATCAATGACTACCACATGAAGGTGAAGAAAATTGCGGATGGACTTGCTTCCATTGGGTCACCAGTGGATGATGACGATTTAGTTTCTGTGACCTTGAATGGTCTAGGAAAGGATTATGCACAGTTCCGGACATCCATTGCCGTCCGTGAAAAATTTCCTGATTTTGAGGAGTTGATTGCTCTTCTAATTTTTGAAGAGCAGAGAAATGGGGGTGCATCTTCTTTAGCAGGACCTTCAAAAGAAACTATATTCTACTCAAATGCTGGCAGAGGTAGAGGCAGAGGTAGAGGAGGCCGACCGTGGTAGAAATCAGAATATGCAGCAAACACAAGAAAACCAGTCCTATGCAGGAGGACGTGGTAACTCTAGAGGCAGGGGGAGCCAAAGAGGCCATGGTGGATGGCAGAGAGGCCAAAATGCAAACAGCAATGTTGAATGCTACTATTGTGGCAAAATGGGTCATATGGCTAAGGACTGCTATAAAAAGCAGAATGACATTATGAATGGAAAACTGCAGCAAGGCAATTATGCATCCTCTAGTAGACAGGGTGATGACAGAAATGAGCATTAGTTTATGGTACAGCATATGACAAATTCTGTGACAAGTGCAGAAGAAAGCAATGATGTGTGGTATGTTGACTCAGGTGCGTCAAACCACATGACAGGTCATGCTGAATGGATTCAGGATGTAAGGAAAATGGAAAAACCAGGATTTGTGGAGACTGGTGATGATACTGCACATCCTATTGTGCAGATTGGCAAAATTCCTTTGTCTATGCAGGATGGGAAAAAGAAATACTTGTCTGATGTATTTCATGTCCCGAACATCACCAAGAACCTGGTTTCTGTTGGTCAGATGGTTGAGCAGGGCTTGCAGGTCAGATTTAATCCTCATGGATGCTTTGTTGAGGATATGAAAAATAATGGTCGCTTGATAGCAAAAGGAAAGAAGAAGGGCAGGATGTTTACGTTGGATGCGGACATGCCTGAATTGAGCAGCAATGTTTGCACATGGGACCAGTGTAGTTGTAGATATTGATATCTGGCACAAATGCATTGGTCATGTTAATATACAGCGACTTAAATCAATGCAAGCCCAAAATATTGTTGCAGGATTGCCTAAATTCAAGGTTGCAGAAATGCACAAGGTTTGTGAAGCCTGTCAATTTGGGAAACAGGCAAGGAAACCTTTTCCTAGGCATGTTCAAGAGAGTAAAAAGCCATTGGAATTAATCCACTCTGATGTGTGGACTACTAAAGCTACATCTATTGGAGGCTGTCACTATTTTGTCACATTTATTGATGACTTCAGTAGAAAACTTTGGGTGTATTTTATGAAAAAGAAAAGTGAAGTGTTTGGGCACTTCAAAGCTTTCAAAGCTATGGTTGAAAAAGAAAAAGGCTTGCAAATAAAATGCCTAAGGTCAGATGGAGGGGGAGAGTACCTCTCAAATGAGTTTGCAAGGTTCTTGTAGGAGCATGGTATAAAGCAGCAATATTCATGCAGTCATACCCCACAGCAAAATGGAATTGCAGAAAGGAAAAACAGGCATATTGGAGAGGTATCTCAGGCTATGCTAAATGAAAAAGATCTACTAGATTATTATTGGGCTGAAGCAGTTGCTACAGCAGTTTATATAATGAACAGGACTCCCACTACAGCAATACATGGCATGACGCCAGAGGAGATGTATACTCGTAGGAAACCAGATATTTCTCATTTGAAAATTTTTGGTTGCATTGCCTATGTCCATGTGCCAGATGAGTTGAGGTCCAAGTTGGATCCAAAAGCTGAGAAGTGCATCTTTATTGGTTATTCTCTGCAGCAAAAAGGGTATAGATGCTATAACCCTTCTACACGTAAGTTCACAGTGAGCAAAGATGTTGTTTTTTATGAGATGAGCAGCTGGTATAAACCAGTAAATGTGATGATTGATGTAGATGCAGAAAATGGTAATGCTACACAGAATTCATAGCAGCAATCACAAAATATTAGTGGACCTGGAGTGTCCTCTAGCAGTGGTTCACATACTTCGCCATGGACAGGCAGATTGAGATCAGGAGAATCTCCTCAAAGCAATGCAGAGAGTGGTATGCAGGTATCACGAAAAGGAAAAGAGAAGGTAGATCAGCCCATGTTTGATGTGAATGCAGGTCACTCTTGTGTGGATGGTGAATCCAGTGGCTCTAAACAGAGCATTGATGATGAGTTGGGTATTCCCTCTATTGTTACACCTGGAGTAAGGAAGACCAAGGATGTTTTGAGAGCACCTGGAAGTGAGCCTATTTTGCGCAGGTCTACCAGGGTTAGGTATCCTGTGGATAGGCTAAAATATGATGGATTTACAGCCATTCACTATGCCTATATGGTCAAAGTGATACAGGAACCAGAACCCACTTCTTTTGAGCAAGCCATGGGAAATGAAAAATGGGAGAAAGCCATGGATGAAGAAATGGATGCCTTGGATGCAAATGCTACATGGGAATTGGTGCCTTTGCCTAAAGACAAGAATGCAATTGGCTGTAAGTGGGTTTATAAGATCAAGCACAATGCAGATGGTTCTGTGAATAGATAAAAGGCAAGATTAGTTGTCAAGGGGTATGCACAGACATATGGCATTGATTATGAAGAAACTTTCAGCTCGGTTGCAAGGATGGCAACCGTGAGAGTAGCCATTGCTATGGCTGCATCAAAGGAATGGTCTTTACATCAGATGGATATAAAGAATGCCTTCTTGCATGGTGATTTGCAAGAAGAGGTCTTTATGGAGTAGCCAGCAAGTTATGTTCATGCTACTCATCCTGAGTTTGTTTGTAGGTTGAAGAAAGCCTTGTATGGCTTGAAGCAAGCACCTAGAGCATGGTCTGACAAGATAGGACAGTATCTTGTCACTATTGGCTTTCAGATTTCCAAGGCAGATTTCTCACTCTATGTGAGAAAAACAGAGAAAGGGATTATGCTGCTGGTCATTTATGTTGATGATTTGATCATCACAGGTGATAGTGATGAAGATATCCTTCATGTGAAAATGCTATTGAGGCAGAAGTTTGAGATGAAGGATTTGGGAGAGCTGCGTTATTTCTTGGGCATTGAGGTGATTAGATCACCAAGTGGGATACAGCTCTTGCAGAGGCAGTATGGACTGGACATGCTATCCAAATATGGGATGACAGGCTGTAAGCCTATTTCAGTTCCTTTGGAGCAGAATGTGAAGCCAAGTGCAGATGCAGGTGAGCTTCTGGAAGACCCTACTATGTACAGACGCATAGTAGGAAGTTTGATTTACATGACTATTACCAGGCCAGATTTGAGCTATGCTGTTGGGTTGGTAAGTCAGTTTATGCAGGCTCTAAGGAAACCGCATTCGGATGTGGCTAGACGCATACTCAAGTATGTGAAGTCCACATTGCAATATGGACTATTTTATGAGGCTGGGGTTCAGATACAGTTGCATGGATACATTGATGCTGATTGGGCTGGTAGTATTTCTGATAGACGATCTACCAGTGGATATGTGTTCTCTTTTGGGAGTGCTGCAGTCACTTGGAGTAGCAAGAAACAGCCTACAGTTGCCTTGTCGAGCACAGAGGCTGAGTACAGGGGTGCAGCAATGGCTGCATGTGAGGTAGCTTGGTTGCATAAGCTACTTTATGATATGCATCAGTCTACAGATGGGCCGGTTGTCATTTATTGTGACAACATGAGCAGTATACACTTGGCAAAGAACCCAGTCTTTCATGCTAGAACAAAGCACATTGAGGTGCATTATCACTATGTGCGGGAGAAGGTTTTACTAGGTCTTATTGATCTAGTTTATGTCAGCACAGAGGATCGGGTAGCTGACATATTCACGAAAGCATTGGGCACAGAGAAGCTGCGCAAGTTCAAAGACCTGCTTGGTGTGCAGGAATTGGGATTGAGCTCGAGGGGGAGTGTTGAGATATCGAGCTCCACTCGCGATATGCTAGGATGACCGTTGTGTATTTATGTCACCGACTTGTTAGCTGGAGATGCGGTTGGTACACCGCCCACGAATAATAGCTGGATGACAGCTATCCTTATCTACACTAGTTCGTGGCTCAGTTAGTATGCCACCTTAGTTAGTTGAGTTTGGTTTTGAGACCCACATATAGGGTTCTTCTATTTCTTTGTACTTGAGTTCTTTTGGCTTTCACAACTAAGAAGAGGAAAACTGTTTTCAGCCTCCACCTTTGTGTGTATTCCCCCATTGTGATTGTGAGAAAGCCTCGAGTGAGACTCCTTCCCTCTCTTCCACTATCTTCACACCACCAACATCAGACCGAACTCCCCCAATGGTGCTTGGGAGGATTCAAGATAAAGAAGAGGAAGAAGAGCCTGCAGAACCACAATGGCAATGGCCATTCTCGAAGTGGGTAAAACAGCTTTTGGACGACAGAGAACCTCCACCCATTAAGGAGGAACCATCCGAACACTACCGGTCCAAGAGATTAGAGGAGCAAAGAAGGGCGCAGGAACACTTGGTCAATTATGCTTTGATGACAGAGGTGATCCGTGCTGAAGAACCCAAGTGTCTTGAAGAGGCACAGGGTGATGATAGGTGGATGGAGGCTATGCAGTCCAGAGCATGGCTCCATAATGAAGAACAATACTTGGGACCTTGTGGATCGACCACCAAAACGCAAGGTCATCGACATCAAGTGAGTGTACAAGACCAAGTACAAGTCCGACGGCACGTTGGATAAGTAAAAGGCTTGGCTCATGGCAAAAGGATTCGCACTGATACATGGTTTTGATTATTAGGATACTTTTGCTCCCACAACTCGACTAACCACAATTCGCAGTGTTTTGGCTTTAGCAGCACAGGAAAGTTGGCTCGTGTTTCAGATGGATGCAAAATCTGCCTTTCTGAATGGAGATCTCAAGGAGGAGGTATACGTGGAACAACCACCTACAGGTTTTGTGATCCCTGGTTCAGAAGGTAAAGTCTGTAAACTAAAGAAGGCACTTTACGGGTTGAAGCAGGACCCACGAGCATGGTACCAGTGGATTGATGCCTACTTTCTATAAAACGGGTTCAAGAAGAGCCCATCTGATGCAAATTTGTATATCCACAGAGAAGGAGGCACGTGTATGATCGTGGTCCTTTATGTGGATGACCTTGTCATAATAGGGAACCATGAAGAAAAGATCTCACAGACAAAGCAGTTGCTAGGAAGAGAGTTTGAAATGACAGACCTCGAACTGATGCATTTCTGTTTGGGGATTGAAGTTTGGCAAGAGCCAAAACAGATCTTCATCTCACAGCTAAAGTATGCTGGAGAGATACTGAAGGCATTTGGCATGGCTGAGTGCAAAACAGTTGGCACCCCTATGGAGGTTGATGTGAAGCTCTCAAACGAGGATTCATCACCACTGGTGGATGAAGCAAAGTACAGAAGGTTTGTGGGCAGTTTGATTTACTTGTGCAACACAGGGCTGGACATCAGTTTTGCGACTGGTGTACTAAGCAGGTTTTCCAATAAGCCCTGGGAGAACTGTTAGAGGGCAGGGATGCGGGTGCTAAAATACATCAAAGGCACACTTGATTATGGCATCACCTAAACCAAGGGCAACATATTGACCGGATTCTGTGACTCGGATTGGGCAGGAGACGTGGATAGCAGGAGATCAGTGACAGGTTATTGTTTCTCACTTGGATCTAGAGTTGTGTCATGGGTCAGCAAGAAGCAACCCACAGTTGCTCTTTCTTCTACCAAGGTTGAGTACAAATCAACATGTTTTGCTTCTTATGAGGCAGTGTGGTTGAGGAGGACTTTAGGGGATGTGGATGCAGTGTAGAACAAGCCTACGCAGTTATCATGTGACAATCAGAGTTGCATGGCAATTGCAAAGAACCCTGTGTTCCACGCTCGCACAAAACACATTGAGATTCAATATCACTTTGTACGCGAGCTCATCATGGATGGAGAGGTCGACTTGGTGTACTGTCCGACTACAGAGAATGTTATGGACATCTTCACGCCCGGGGGATTCACAGGGGGAAACTTATGATATCACATGAGTGTACAATAGGAGGTTTTTTTGAAATGAGGCATAAGCTTATACATTAGGGGTGGGGGCCCTTTTTTTTTCCCCAATATTGAATTTAAGCTAGGGGGACCATGTCATATTTAAGAAGGGGGGGCATAATATAGGTTACCTTGGGTAACTAGTCCAAACAAGTTTGATTTTGTGTATGGTTTTAAATAGTGATAGGGAAGGTAACCTAAATTTGCTTATTGTGTAATCTAAATGCTTGAGAAAGAATGTAGATTTAAGGAAAGGGGGGGACATAATGGAATTTTGGTGGTATCTTATAAGCTTAAATAGGGGTGTTTTATTATCCTACGTGAATCTTAAATAGGGGGTTTTCTTGAAGTTCATGCACATAGGTGACGTCCCCCTTTAATGAAGAGTGAATCCCTCGGGTCTTCACGAAGGCTCTTGGAAGAGACTTGCTGGAGAGGCATCTTCATCGACTTGGCATTGGGCCGAATGGAGAGGCATCCTATGTAGCCAGCAACGTCATGTTGTGGCTCTCCAGTTGCCTGCTCTCGCGCTTCACGGCTCCATTCCCCAGCCTCTTGGCCACCTCTCTTTCCTCCTCACTCTCAACCTCTCGTCCAACTATTTCGTCGGCAGTATCCCTCCTTGGTTATTCGCCAATTGCACTTCGTTGCAAATCCTTAATCTCAGTGTTAACAACTTGAGCGGAAGAATACCACCAGAGCTCGGCATTCTAAAACATCTGAGAGTGCTTTACCTCGGGAGCAATGGACTGACAGGTCGTATTCCCATGACTTTGGGGAACTGCTCTAATTTGGAGGACCTAGAGCTTCAGGAGAACCAGCTGAGTGGAGGGATACCCCTAGAGGTGGGCAAGCTACAACGTTTGAGAGTGCTGTATCTTTGGAGCAATGGATTGACGGATGGTGTTCCGACAACTTTAGCAAACTGGGAGGACCTGGAGCTTCAGTGGATCCCGCCAAGTGGAGGGATATCCCGAGTAAAACGTCTGAGAGTGCTCTACCTTGTGGGCAATGGATTGACAGGTGGTATTCCCAAGACTTTAGCGAACTGCTCTGATTTGGAGGACTTGGAGCTTCAACTGAACCAGCTGCTGAGCGGAGGGATACCGCCAGAGTTAGGCATGTTAGAACGTCTGGGAGTCCTTGTGCTTTTTCGCAATGCATTGACGGGTGGTGTTCCGGAAACTTTGGTGAACTGCTCTGCATTGCAGCACGTTGAACTTTCAGAGAACCAGCTGAGGGGAGGGATACCAGCAGCGCTAGGCATGCTGAAACAATTAGCACTGTTTGAAGTTTGGGGCAACAAGCTGAGCGGTGGAATTCCAAAGTCCCTGACGAATTGCTCGCATCTAGTAGCACTTTCGCTATCTCACAACCTGTTCACTGGAAGAATTCCTGTGCAGATTGGCGAGCTTCGACGCTTAGAGATTCTCTACCTTGGCGACAACAGACTCACTGGTACTCTTCCGGCAACCTTGCTAAACTGCACAGCTCTTACTGAACTTGTCATCCATGACAACCAGCTGACAGCACCTGAAGCCTTTCTGCGAGAACTCCTTCAGACTCTCACGCATCTCCAAATATTGCAACTGAGCAACAACCGATTCCAAGGCAACCTTCCCGATCCTTTCGAGCGATGCTCTAACCTCACCTACCTCGAGTTATCCTACAATTCTTTTACGGGGACTCTTCCTCGCTCCCTTCACGTCTCAAGCGACTCATATTGCTACTCTTCGAACATAATCATTTCCAGGGAACCATTCCCAGCATGTTTTCCACCTCCCTATCCCTGCAGACACTAAGTCTCTCCTACAATAACCTCTCAGGTGAATTTATGTTCCATACGTCTTGTGTTTGTTGCAGCGGATTCGTCTATTTGTTTGTGAATCCATTGACGACAGTTTAATTTTATCACCTTGACTGTGGTTGCAGGTAACATTCCAGATAGTCTGGGAGACCTACCTGCTCTTATCGGCCTAGATCTGTCACACAATCGCTTGCTTGGCCAAGTACCAGCGCAGCTTGGAAAACTTCAGATACTGCTGTCCTTGAGTCTATCAAGGAACGGCCTGTCCGGTCAAGTTCCTGCCGCTCTTAGTGGCTGCATGGAACTGACAAGCTTGAGCCGAAGAACTTCGACAAGCAACTAACAACTTTAGCCAAGAAAATATTATAGGTTCTGGAAGTGTGAGCATTGTCTTCAAAGCTATGCTCCCGCGAGAGAATGTTCCCGTGGCAATTAAAGTTCTCAGGAATGAAGTGGCCTCGAATGAAGAGGCTCGGTTTAGAAAAGAAGTGCAGCTTCTGGCCAAGCTACGACACCGAAACATAGTGAGAATATATGGATGCTGCATCAGCTTGGACATCAAAGCAATCATTCTAGAGCTTATACCAAATGGCAATTTGGCAGAGCATTGCTACAGGAGTGAGATGCAAAGGACTCCATTAAGTATGGAGGAGAAATTGCACATATTAAAAGGCGTTGCGAATGGCCTGCACTACTTGCATGACCTCCATCCTGAAGGCCCTATTTTGCATTGCGATATCAAGCCTGAGAATATTTTGTTGGACGCAGATTTGGAACCACGCATTTCTGATTTTGGAATTGCAAAGCTTCTCCTGGACCAGGGGAATGCTTCAATGTCTCTTTTGCTTAGGGGATCTGTGGGCTACATCCCTCCAGGCACGTCCCAACGAAATTTCCGTCAAGCCATATTCGTATTGAATGATTAATGTTTCTCAATCGTTTCAATCCATGAATATGTGCTAATGATCATGGATTTGATTGCAGAATATGGACATACTTGTCAAGTCAGTACTAAGGGAGATGTCTACAGTTTTGGAGTAGTAATGTTAGAGCTTCTCGCCGACAGGAGACCCACGATGTTCACTGAAGAGTTGCAGGAAGCGCAAAGTCTTGTATCGTGGGCACGATCAGCTTACTTGCATAATGAAGTGAGCACTTTCAGCACCACAACTTTGACCGACCAAGCGGCCAAGAGAGCAATACAAGTTGCTCTAATGTGCACAAATGATTTGCCTTCCAATCGTCCCACCAAGCACCAAGTTGATGCACCAAATTGTGCAATTCCTATCAAGCTTGTGAGATCAAGTGTACACGCCGTATTTGCTCTAGGATGCAATACTTTAGTACTTCTAGGCAATCTCTCTTTTGTATGTTGTAATTCTACTTTGGCTTAAATTGTCTCTAAATATATAGAGAGAAAATGAAGGGGTTTTGTATGGATATGTCAATCGTGTGGATATATTTGTCTTGTATCTGAACGAGGGTTCGTATATTTACGTAATCACGTCATTTTTCTTGTGATTACGTATCATTATGGTGTATTTCATGCAATCACTGGCCAAATCATGCCTTTGCACTCAAGTGGCCTTTACCTGGCAATCGAACAACTACGGACAGTAGTATCACAACTACCAGTGGCAGTTTTACATAAAACTACCGGCAGTTTTATAAGCACTACCATCAGTAGTATTATTACTGTTGGTAATAGCAATAATCCCGCCAGTATGTTTCATTTTATCGATGGTATTTAGTGTATTACCGCCAGTATTTTTAATATTATCGACTGTAATATGCAAATTACTGTCGGTAATACTATCACTTGAAGATATATGTTCACCTCTGGGGTCATTTTCACTCAAAGTAGATTGAGAAGAGGCGAAAAATTCCTCCTCTCTCTAAGTCTTGGCCGAGGGGCCTGGTCCGAGAAGTCTCAACAAGACAGGCGGCTAGTTGGAACCACAACTTAGATCCAGGTTCCCTCAGATCTCCACATAAAGGAGGGATTATTTTGTCATTTTTTCAAAGGATTTTGTTCCATACATGTATTGAAAGAATCTTTTATGCATTGAAAATTATTAGCTTTTAGAAAATATTTAAGCTTTTGCATCGATTCATGATCATTCATTTACATTTTATGTATGGGTAAGCAAGATATTATAGTCGATAGATAGTGCTTAGTTATTGTCACATGCTTACCTACTAACTAATGTGTGGTAAACTGCAGCTCTTTGTTGGTGTCAAGCATTTGAGCTTTCTACACACAGAGTACCTTTTGCTCACAAGCATGGCCTCAACCGTCGGGACTAAGTGAAAAGTAGGGAAAGAGCTAAGTAAGAGCTAGCGTAAAAGAGTGATGAGAAGCATTCGGGATGCCTTTTTTGTTAGGGTGTGTAATATGGAGGAGAGTGAGATGGAGTCAACCATGTCTAGTCTAGAGAGAATCAATAATATGAAGCAGAGGATTGTCGAGGACACTAAGAGCATATGGCATTCTGAAGGTCATGGGGACATCGTCAACCTAGTGTAATGGGACACAAATACCATGCTTTGGGTTGATAGCTTTATTGGAAATGCAGAGACCCGCCCTTCATTGAAGCATGCAATGTAGACCCTACTCTTGCACAAGAGTTTGATGTCTTAAAGTTAACACAATGGACAAGTATGTGGGCCAATTACAAGATTAGGGGGCTTGTGTTAGATATCAATGCTCCACTCTCGTGTAACTACGCAGGAACCAGCTAACTCTACTTGTAAGCCCTCCATATGAGGAGAAGGCATTTGAGTAGCTCGGTTATCCGGTAGGTCCTGGTTTGGACACCAGATGGGGGCCATGTGTGGCCTGATGGTTGGACGGCTTCAGATAAAGTTGGCATACTACCAACTAGGCTACATACAAGTGCAGGAAGGCATCCCATGACTGACCGCACTAAGGGTAGACGGAGCATTTCCCGAGGCAGCCCACTCTTGGGCTACGGGGCCCGTTTGGAGCCCCATATGATCCTGGATGGCTCTGGGCCAAACATAGACCGCAGCTTAGTTGCTCTATTCTGCGTGACGGTTCTAACGTCTGGTCGGTGGCCTATTTCGAGAGTCGGCCATTTTGGGCCGACAAGGTCGGTCTCCCAATTGGGTCTAACTGACTACGACTCGTGGCTATATAAGAGCAAGCCCGTGAAGCCCATTAGCATCACTGGCTACAGCAACCCTGATTCCTTAGCATCCAGCCTCCGTCCTCTACTGTTTCTAGCATGCCATCGAAGCTTCGCACACAGGAGCACACGGCTGGGAGGCAGCGCCATCTATTGTATCAGTTTTACAATAATCAAATTTTTGATTCTCCATACTATCTGCTTTTCTCTCTTGCATACGAGATCCTGTTATCTGTTGAGCATAGACGTTGTATTGTTTTCTTACAGCTTGCACCAGATCGATGGGTTGCAGTGGCTAAGAGCTAGGCCAAGGCTGTAGCCGCTTATGGCCAAGCTATGTCCCTGGCTACAGGTGAAGAGTAGGCAACCTCTAGATCCTCTCAACCATTGAGAGGTGTTGAGTTTCAAAGGGCATGACATGTAGCAAGTAACATAAGCAACGTGTCACACTTGTCATATGTCACAATTTACAAAGCATAAGACACAAGTTTGTGAGAAAATTGGCTCACGCACCTATGGCACCATATTTAAAGTGCGCTTGGTATAAGGAGCTACAGGGTTTTCATATTATGTAGAATATGCAGGAAAGAAGTACAAGGGAATATTGGGACGCCCACATGCGAAGTAAGAAGAGAACAACTCATGCAAATTCTAGAAATGTGAGAAGAGCTGTTGTGGACCATCACAATCATGTACTTTAATTGCTATAGCTTGTTGCAATTTCTTCAAATTCTACCAATGGACCAGGGCATGTTAACACACTAATTCCTCCATGTTCTAAGAGGAGGAGCAGATCTAATGGCCACAGTAAGCAGGGCCCGGGCTCGAAGCTACATTGGGAAGGAAGATATTGCCCGAGTCAATGTCTTTTGTGAGAATCTCCTCCATATCATCTATGCATTGGTGGATTGTTTAGCAAGGCTGCACACTGGAAATCGGATGCACATAGACCTACACCCTGACAATATCTTATTGGATAGATGTTGAGTAGGCATCATCGACTGGGAAATGGCCATGGACTTCTTGGAGAGTTAAAAGGCATTCAAGCACTTGAAGAAGCAGTCTTTGGAGACAGCCTCGAGTGCCAACTCCCTTTAGTAATAATACCTATTAGAATCTTGAGTATGAGATGAATTTAACAATATGCCATGAGTAGAAATTAGTCAATTTAGTATGGTTGTGCTCTACACTAAAAGAGCTTCAAAATGTTTTTACACCTTGAAATTTAGGTAACACATGGAAAAGATACATTAATTTGAAAGGATATGTGTTTTCATATTTTAGTGTATTTTTTGTTTTACCCCCCCCCCTTTGGGACACATATTATGAAAAATATGTACAAATCCTGAAATCTTGCATAGTTTTCAAGGTATATACCTTATATTTTATGGGAGGGGGGACATGAGATTTTCATATTTTACCCTTGCATATTTGAAAATTTTTAAGATAATCCATGCATATTCTATATGGACCTTGTCCCCCCATACCCTGGATGTTGGATGAGGGTAGTCACATAATACATATTGAGTTGGCACCCCAGGGAAGACAGATGCCAACTTTGCTAAGCAAGTTTGTAGGAAACAGAAAGAGCATGGATTTAAAAAGTGGCTTGCACCTGAGCTACAGGAAGTAGCATTAAGAGGCAGATCATATACATGCCATGCATATACATACGCACTGATATGCATCATTGTTGAAATGGTCAAATTTCTCAAAGATTCCTAGAATTACCTTAAAATGATCGTAAAATGTCCCTTGCATATAGTCCTTAATGCCATTAGGCGTTATGCAAGTGAACAAATGATGCATCACAATGCTGATCAAAGAAGGCTACCTGCAAAAACTAGCGATATCTTAAAGAGAGTGGGATGTGAAGGGGAATTGGCTATGATTCCTATGGATGAGACGAGCCTTGCAGTTAGGCTAGCATCATAGGCCACCTTCTTGGTCTTGTCATATGTTGGGACCCCATGTGTTAAACTTATTGTAATGAAATAAATATTCAAAAATAAAATTTTATTTTACCATTCGGTGTTTGCCCATAGGCCTACATGTTGTTGTCAATGTACATGAGTTTCAATTAATTATTTTGTTGATTGTAATTAAATAATGCAACATGTACATTTTTTTGAATTAAAGGAATTTTGTTATTTTGCATAGCATATGTAACAAGTTGCATCTTGCACAGTATATGTAACATCTTCATCTTGCATCAAGCATATTGCATGTGACATTTTCATCTTGCATCCTACATCACACAGTGACATATCACAAATGTTGAATTTGATGCATGCAAAGTGTGCATACTGTTGCACGTCTAGCATAATCCAGCCGCATTTCGCTTTCTACAACCAATAGTTTCCTGTGAGAATCTCCAAGGAGAGGGAGGATTGGAACTATGGAAGGGGATGTGGAAGGCCTGGGAACTCCTCAAACCATTGTGACAAGTGTCCACAACCGTTGTTTTGCCCATGTGAGTTGGATGATGCAAATGGTGCATTGATAAGATGACGTATGAATATGTCACCAAGGATACGGGAAAAGGTGATGCAAAGAAAAGAATAAAATTCTTATACAAGGAAACTCCTCCATCCATCATCATCCCTCAATACTTGCAACACTTAGATGTGTTTATCACTCACAACTTCTGTAGTTACTGGCAACACTCTCAATTCAAAGAGTGCACCACAATTTTTTCTGATGATGTGGTGCTTTCAGTTGTTGACATTGCAGAGAACTATACATTCAAAGTGCAGAATGAGGTTCAATCAATGCATTGGCATAATGACCAAGTGACCATCTTGGTTCATATTTGCTATTGGAAGGAGACGAGTGAGATAAAAAAGCAATCCATCTTTTACATTTCAGATGACAAAGAATATGACACACTATTTGTGCAACATTGCTTTATGCTCCACCATCAATGGTTGGTGCCTAAAGGCTTGAATTTTAAAAGACACTGGGTTTGGTCAGATGGGGTAGCATCTCAGTTCAAGGTTGCTCGCCCATTTTACTTTGTTGCAAGGTAAGACACTGGATACTGGACACTGCCCCCTTATTTTCTACGTGCATCATGCTAAAGATGTTGCATATTTTAAAATGCAATATGTATGTTGTTTGTTATGCTAGGTATTACTCTTTGACAGGCATTCGGATGATGTGGAACTTTTTCTAAAGCGGTCACGGCAAGGGAGAACATGATGGGGTTGGTGCAGTCATAAAGCGTGCACTAACCAGTGAGCAATTGGATGTAAATGGTGCAAAGCTACAAAATACACACGATGTTGTGGAATGGTTGGCATGGAAGATGGGAGATAATTCTAAACAAAGGCTCTCCGTAGAAGTAAAGGTTGGTGATGTTGACAGGTCTAAAGCATGGAATTGCCATACCATCAAAGGAAGTCGTTCTATACACTACATATTGAGTTTTAGTAACAAAGATCCCACACAAGCCTTGTTTAGACATTTGTCATGCTTTTGTTCATTCTGCATGGATGAAACATGGGATAAGTGCACCAATTTATCTCATGCAATTCCGTGGACCTTGTACAGGCTGGAGCCCATCAATGGATAGACTGTATTAGACATGGAGAAGGACTCTGTAGCATATGCGATGGATAAAGACAAGCTGGCTAACATGCTTTAGATGGGTGACTATTTTGCAGTACTACGGCCCCCTATAAACAAAGATAATGAGGACTATTATGTGGTGTTTGCTCAAAATAAAAAACAGTTCTCATAGAGCAAGAGACGGATGGCTGGGGTAATGTCTTTAACATTTTATGCAAAAATCCCAAAATGCAAAAGCAGTTATGCATTACTAAAAGATGCACCTCCTGCTATAGTGCATGTTGATAGTACTAAATAGTACTAATGCTAATCCTAATACTTCTAGATAATACTAAGTGCTAACTAAGGTACTAAATACTACTAATACTAAATAGTACTAAGTGCTAATTAGTGCTAAATACTGCTAAATACTATTGATACTAAATAGTACTAAATGCTGCTAAATACTAATGATACTTAATAGTACTAAGTGCTAACTAGTGCTAAATACTACTAAATACTACTGATACTACTAAATAGTACTAAATGCTACATATTAAATAGTACTAACTGCTAACTTAGAGTGCTAAATAGTAAATGATAAATAGTATTAAATGCTAATTAATAGTACTGAATGCTGAATAGTACTAAATGATGAATAGTACTAAATACTAAATTAGAGTTCTAAAAACTAAATAGTACTAAATGCTAGATAGTGCTAAATGGTACTAAATGCTTAGTAGTATTTAGCCTTTTAGGCTATCCTTTTAGTACTAAATGATATATAGTACTACATGCTAGGTGGTGCTAATAGTGCTAAATGTTGAACAGTCCTAAATGCTAAATAGTACTAAATGCTAAATAGTGTTGAATAGTACTATGTGCCAAATACTACTAAATGCCAAATAGTGTTAAATGTTAAATAGTGTTGAAACACATAGTACTAGCATTGCTAGATAGTGCTAAATAGTACTAAATGCTAACTAGTACTAAATGCTTAGTAGTAACTAGCCTTTTTAGATATCCTTTTAGTACTAAATACATAGTACTAGCAGTGCTAGATAGTGATGAAACACAACTGTACTAGTAGTGCTAGCTAGTGCCAAATGCTTATGCTTTTAGTACTAAATACTAAATAGTACTAAATGCTAGGTAGTGCTAATATTACTAAATGTTGAATAGTCCTAAATGCTAAATAGTACTTGATGCTAAATAGTGTTGAATAGTACTAAATGACAAATACTACTAAATGCCAAATAGTGTTAAATGCTAAATAGTGCTGAAACACATAGTACTAGTAGTGCTAGATAGTGCTAAATAGTACTAAAAGCTAAATAGGACTACTGAATGCTAAATAGTGCTAAATACTACTAAATGCTAAATAGTGCTAAATAGTACTAAAGTCTAGATAGTGCAAAATGTTAAACATTGCTAAATGCCAAATAGTTCTAACATTTGAAATATTATGAAATCACGTTTAAACACTACTATTTAGTACTAAATAATTGACTTCAAATGTTCAGCATGTACAATATTATATTACTCTATTGAGTAATAAGTAATAAGAAAAAAAGAGTGAAGCAAATATACTTGCTTTGTCAAAGCCCATGGCAGCCAACCATGCATTTGACACCAATACATTGCAGGATGGATGAATACATTGCAAGCTCTCACAAAAATGGAATGTTGTACACATAATGTGGTATGTGTGCAAGCATGGTGCAAAAAGCACACCAATAGTTTCTTGAGAAAATCCAAGCCCACAGAAAACACACCTGCACATTTATTGAAAGGGTAAGTACACACTACTTGTAAGAGGACCCAACTCTAAAAACTAAAACATCGATTTGAACATGGAAGTTGAGGGGAGGTAGCAAGCTAAGGGTGTCCACTTCCGAACCACTTGCGAGCGAGTGTGACACCCCCTCGAGTGAAAATACAAAGGTTTTGCTTCGGTGTGAAATACCTCGATCGAGGTATTGTCTCTAATGAAATTCGCACACGAGGACAACCGAACCAAGCCAATACCTCGATCGAGGTCGTAGACTTACATTCACCAAACCGAGCCTATACCTCGATCGAGGTATCGTGGCAAGCCACCTATACCTCGATTGAGGTATCGTGGATAGATGACATCGCTCATGTCACATACCACGATCGAGGTATAGGTCATCTGACATGGCAGATGACATACCTCAATCGAGGTAGCATGGCAAGTCCAATAACCTCGACCATGGTGTGCTGGACCGATGACTTGGCCGCATGTCAAATACCACGATCGAGGTATATGGCATTCGACATGGCAGCTGACATACCTCGATCGAGGTATCATGGCAGTTGACATACCTCGATCGAGGTATGCTAGACCGATGTGTATGTGGCATGTCAAATACCACGATCGAGGTATTTGGCATCCGACATCACAGCTGAAATACCTCGATCGAGGTATCGTGGCATGTCTATACCTCGATCGAGGTATGATGGAGCGATGTGTATGTGGCATGTGAAATACCACGATCGAGGTACATGGCTTCGCAGGTATTATGCTGGACCGATGGATGATGGCATGTCCAATACCTCGATTGAGGTACGTGGCATCCCGATACCTCGATCGTGGTATTGAAACCCTAAATTTTTGTATATAAAGAGAGGGACCCCCCTCATTCTCCATACCTCGATCGAGCTCCTCATCATCGAAATCGACGGAATTGCAGGAGTGATGGACAAGGACCGACGGACAAGGACAGAGCGACGGAGATGGATGGAGCGAGAGATTCTAGGTAAGGTTTTTTTTATGTAGCATTGTTTTTTTGTAATAATTTATTTAAATTTTACTTTATATGAATTATAATTTAATTATAAAATATTTTAAAATTTAAAATGCATTTTAAATTTTTTTTTAATTAAATTTTTAATTACGTAACTATTTATTTAAAATGTCAAAATGTATATATTTTATTTTTTAAAATTATCTTTTCAAAAAAAGAGATTAAAGTAGGCTTTATGTTAATTTTTAAATTAGTGCTTTTTTAATTTAAATAAAAAACGTTTAGATTTTATTTTTAAAAATCATCTTTAAGAAAAAAAGAAAATAAGAGTTTAAGTTAGGTTTTATATTATTTAAGATAGTGAAGTTTTTATTTAAATGTAAAAAATGCATAAATTTTGTTTTTTAAATTCATCTATTTAAAAAAAAAAGAGATTAAAGTAGTTTTTATGTTAGCTTTTTTTATTTAAATTAAAAAACATTTAAATTTTATTTTTAAAAATCATCTTTAAGAAAAAAAGAAAATAAGAGTTTAAGGTAGCTTTTATATTATTTAAGTTAGTGAAGTATTTATTTAAATGTAAAAACGCATAAATTTTATTTTTTAAATTTCATTATTTAAAAAAAAAGAGATTAAAGCAGTTTTTATGTTAGCTTTTTTTATTTAAATAATAAAACATTTAAATTTTATTTTTAAAAATTTTCTTTAAGAAAAAAAGAAAATAAGAGCTTAAGGTAGGTTTTATATTATTTAAGTTAGTGAAGTTTTTATTTAAATGTAAAAAATATATTACCTTGTTTTTTAAAATCATCTATTAAAAAAAAAAGAGATAAAGTAATTTTTATGTTATTTTTTAAATTAATCCTTTTTTTATTTAAATAAAAAACGTTTAAATTTAATTTTTAAAAATCATCTTTAAGAAAAAATGAAAATAAGAGTTTAAGGTAGGTTTTATATTATTTAAGTTAGTGAAGTTTTTATTTAAATGCAAAAAACGTATTTACCTTGTTTTTTAAAATCATACTATTTTTTAAAAAAAAGATTAAAATAGTTTTTATGTTAGGTTTTTTTTTTTTACATTTAAATTTTATTTTTAAAAATCATCTTTAAGAAAAAAAGAAAATAAGAGTTTAAGGTGAAGTTTTTATTTAAATGTAAAAAACGTATATATTTTGTTTTTTAAAATCATCTGTTAAAAAAAAAAGAGATAAAGTAGTTTTTATGTTATTTTTCAAATTAGTTTTTTTTTTATTTAAATAAAAAAACGTTTTTAAAAATCATCTTTAAGAAAAAAAGAAAATAAGAGTTAAAGGTAGCTTTTATATTATTTAAGTTAGTGAAGTTTTTATTTAAATGTCAAAAACTTATATATATATATTTTTTGAAATTGAATCTATTTTAAAAAAAAGAGACTAGGGTAGTTTTTATGTTATTTTTCAAATTAGTGCTTTTTATATTTAAATAAAAAAACGTTTAAATTTTATTATTAAAAATCATCTTTTAAAAAAAAAGAAAATAAGAGTTTAAGGTAGCTTTTATATTATTTAAGTTAGTGAAGTTTTTATTTAAATGTAAAAAACGTATATATTTTGTTTTTTAAAATCATCTATTGAAAAAAAAAGAGATTAAAGTAGTTTTTATGTTAGCTTTTAAATTACTAAAGTTTTGAATTAAATATAAAAATATTTAAATTTTGTTTTTAGAAATCATCTATAAAAAAAAAGAGAATAAGAGTTTAAAGTAGCTTTTATATTATTTTTCAAGGAGTATGTGACTTAGTGTAATCAATCAAACAAATAGGATGATTTGAACAACACATTCACGTACACATCATTTTCAAATCATATGGTGCGAGAGGTTGATGCAAGGAGAGGGTAGATCATGTGGCTAGCAATCCCTTTAAGTGGCACGTGAAACTATAGAAATAGGGAACTAGGGAAGGTTGTAGATCTATGTATGGATATAGTTACATAGACAATTACAAAGACTTATGTGATTCCATGAAACCTTGTCATGAGCTTTTGCAAAAATTCAATCAAAATTGGCTAGCTAAAAGTTTTCATTACGTAGATAGATTATTAAGTCCCATTGAATAGAATATTAATTTTCATTATATTAATTTCCATGTGTTTTTTTTGTGCATGCGCTAGCCGCTACGCAGGTTCTGGCACCACTGTTCATATGCAGATAGCGTGGATGTAGGTCTAGGGTAGCCTAAGAGCCATGCGAAGTTTCATCCCCAACAGATAAGTCCACATGTGTATTTGATTAGTACGTGCGTGAATTTTCATACGCAGTCACTAGTAGGGAGTGCTTGCAAAAATGTATGCATTATACCTTTCATGTGGCGCATACCAAATCAGTTGGAGACCAAATCTTGCATGGATGTATATCTAGGGTAGCCTAAGAGCCATGCAAAGTTTCATCCCCAAGAGATAAGTCGACGTGCATATTTGGTTAGTACGTGCGCCATTTTTCATGCGGTCACTAGTAGGAATGTGAAAATGTATGCATTATAGCTTCCATGTGGCACATACCAAATCAGTTGGAGACCAAATCTTGCATGGATGTATGTCTAGGGTAGCCTGAGAGCCGTTCAAAATTTCATCCCCAATAGATAAGTCCACATGCATATTTGGTTAGTACGTGCGCCATTTTTCATGCGTAGTCACTAGTAGGGATTGTAAAAATGTATGCATTATACCTTCCACATGGCACATACCAAATCAATTGGAGACCAAATCTTGCATGGATGTAGGTCTAGGGTAGCCTAAGAGCCGTGCGAAGTTTCATCCCCAACAGATAAGTCCACGTGCATATTTGGTTAGTACGTGCACCATTTTTCATACGTAGTCATTAGTAGGGATTGTAAAAATGTACACATTATACCTTCCACGTGGCACATACCAAATCAGTTGGAGACCAAATCTTGTGTAGATGTAGGTCTAGGGTAGCCTAAGAGCCGTGCGAAGTTTCATTCCCAACAGATAAATCCACGTGCACATTCTGTTAGTACGTGTTCCATTTTTCATACGTAGTCACTAGTAGGGATTGTAAAAATGTACGCATTATACCTTCCATGTGGCACACACCAAATCAGTTGGAGACCAAATCTTGCATGGATGTAGGTCTAGGGTATCCTAAGATCTGTGCCAAGTTTCATCCCCAACAGATAAGTCCACATGCGTATTTGGTTAGTACGTGCACAAATTTTCATACATAGTCACTTGTAGGGAGTGCTTGCGAGAATGTATGCATTATACCTTCCACATGGCACATACCAAATCAGTGGGAGACAAAATCTTGCATGGATGTATGTCTAGGGTAGCCTAAGATCCATGCAAAGTTTCATCCCCAATAGATAAGTCCACATGCATATTTGGTTAGTACGTGCGCCATTTTTCATGCGTAGTCACTAGTAGGGATTGTAAAAATGTATGCATTATACCTTCCACATGGCACATACCAAATCAATTGGAGACCAAATCTTGCATGGATGTAGGTCTAGGGTAGCCTAAGAGCCGTGCGAAGTTTCATCCCCAACAGATAAGTCCACGTGCATATTTGGTTAGTACGTGCACCATTTTTCATACGTAGTCATTAGTAGGGATTGTAAAAATGTACACATTATACCTTCCACGTGGCACATACCAAATCAGTTGGAGACCAAATCTTGTGTAGATGTAGGTCTAGGGTAGCCTAAGAGCCGTGCGAAGTTTCATTCCCAACAGATAAATCCACGTGCACATTCTGTTAGTACGTGTTCCATTTTTCATACGTAGTCACTAGTAGGGATTGTAAAAATGTATGCATTATACCTTCCACATGGCACATACCAAATCAATTGGAGACCAAATCTTGTGTGGATGTAGGTCTAGGGTAGCCTAAGAGCCGTGCGAAGTTTCATCCCCAATAGATAAGTCCATGTGCGTATTTGTTTAGTACGTGTGCCATTTTTCATACGTAGTCACTAGTAGGGATTGTAAAAATGTACGCATTATACCTTCCACATGGCACATACCAAATCAGTTGGAGACCAAATCTTGCGTGGATGTAGGTCTAGGGTAGCCTAAGAGCTGTGCAGAGTTTCATTCCCAACAGATAAGTCCACATGCATATTTGGTTAGTACGTGCGCCTTTTTTCATACGTAGTCACTAGTAGGGAGTGCTTGCAAAAATGTACGCATTATACCTTCCACGTGGCACATACCAAATCAGTTGAGACCAAATCTTGCATGGATGTAGGTCTAGGGTAGCCTAAGATCCATGCAAAGTTTCATCCTCAACAGATAAGTCCACATGTGTATTTGGTTAGTACATGCGTGAATTTTCTTAGTCACATTTTTAAAATGTCCTAAAGCACAAAACACAATTACAACATTACTACTAATAAACAATTTTTTGTTTTACAAAAACAACAAATCCCATTGATAAGACAACGGACATCATGTATAAAATAGAATCTAATACAATGATGTGTATGAACGTGTATAAAACCATCATAGTGAAATACAAAATATGAGTCCATGAAAATTACAATGGTATGGTCACACAGTGAGCCTATACATATCGAATACAAAAATATGTAATCAACTAGTGATACCCAAAAAAAATCTATCTGATCAACTGATGATCCCAAAACTATGATATGTAATGTGCTACTCCTCAGGATCGGCTCTCATGCCAATAGTTGCAAGTATGCTCTCGTGATCCTCCACTGCAAGGCGCCATCATGGAGTGGATGTCACCTTGCGAGTGCGAACACGACTCAAAGTAATCTTGATCGCAACAACAAGATGAGAATACATGTATGCCTCCTAATCCGCCATGTACTCCTGGAAGTCAATATAGCGACCACACCTTTGTATCTACTGAAAATAGTGGCCACCTACGATCATGCTATGAGCATTGAAGTGCATCCCATGCCCATCCACTGTATCCTCATTCAGCACACTCTTCACCATAGAGCATCGCAACAAGTAATAATCCACACCCTCCTCATTGCCCTCCGAAGCAATGACCGCGAAGATATCACCAATACACAAAATATCTGTAAGCTGGTCATAATCTCTAGAGGAACTAGATCCCGCATCTTGATGATCATGTACCTCCTCCCAAGGCTGGAAGGGAGAAAGCACTCGCCGTGCCCATGGATCGGCCCATGGTATCATGGAGCACGCTCCCCAATCATCATCAATGCATGCGGAGCAAAAACATGCAAACCGTCGACAAAAGATCGAGGGTGAGGCTCACCTATGCTCCTGATGGAATGGAAATCAAGAGTGCCAGACACTAAATGACAATCAAAAGGCCTAGACCAATCAAGACTCCCAATGTCCATGCACCAAAAATACCGGCTCACCACCCTATCATCACGCGACTAAAAGGAGGACATAGTACTAGTGGATAAGTGCTGGCTGCACCACCGCACCACATCATGTTCATCCTTGAAGCGATCGGCACTGTGACGCAACTGGTATCGATGCAAAGCATGCTTCACGTAAGCACCTACACCATCGTGCTCTCCCTTACCATGCCCTGTCTCAAAGTAGCTCCATGTGATCTGAATGCCTATCTCACGGTGCCATCTGGAGAACCAATAAAGCTGTCTAGCAGATTTGAACTAACCACCACAGCCGTCTGACCAGATCCAGCGATGTTGCCATGTGACACCATGATCCCTCAAGAAACTATCATGCAAAGTGAAGCAATGCTGCACAAAATGGGCATCATGCGATCGATCATCACTAATGTAGAAGTGATACTCTTGCACAATGACACATGAGTCCATGGTGCTATCAATGCCATCCACGTGAGCCTATGCATGACGATAGCTAATGTGCACAAATATAGCAACCTGCAATATGGCATTGAAAAAAAATATGACTATTGAAATAATTCAATATAATGAGGCCATAAAAAAACCAATAACTCAATCACACGTCACCTGTTCCGAGAAATAAAACTCCGATTGCATCTCATGCTGTGGTGCAAAGGTATAATTCTTCTCAAAGTTCACAACTGAGACAACTACCCCTATAGGAAATGTCCTCAAACATGCACGGAACTGAAGATCCTCCCACTTCGCAGTGTGCGAGTGGTGTATGTAGCGGTACAGCTTCCCTCAAAAACTGTCAATGAATACATGTGGTGTCTCCTTTCCCACAAGTTGCAACCTCCTCGACTGTGCACCACCAATTAAAGTCAGGGTACTCTACTCGTACTGCTACCAACGAACCATCTGCACGTCACAAGTATCTACTAGTGCAACTCGTCGCACTCTAGCAAAGTCACCACACAAAGTACACCTGCCTTCCACACAATCAAGGGAGTGGAATAAAGCATCACCATTTCGTGTACACAATATGGAATGAATGAAGTTGCGAGGACTAGTAAGAACCACTCCCCTATGACCATCAAGGGAATGGAATACGTCATACATCAATCCAAAATCCACATGGTAGTGACAACAACATGTGTCACGCTCTTGAAAGCATCGCACAAACCATGGCCTGCATCGCTCAAATGACCTCTGCCCAATCCTAAACTATGGGTGTGCCTCTACAAACTGAGTGTACAACTCAGTCTAGGTACACTCCAAAAAACATGCACCATGCTCAATGTACATACCGCATGACACCCTCTTCCACAATGCCTTCTTGAACACCAGGGATGCTCTGCAATGCTCCTCCCAAAACTGTTGTATGAAGGACCTAGTGGAATCATCCAACAATCGATCGATGAGAGGTGCACGACCACTCGAAGCCCAAAGAGCATCAGTCTCACTATCCTCTAGACTCTGCCTCCTAATCATGCTTGCTCGCAATGCTTGCTCGCAATGTGCACGGTGCAATCTGAAGAAGACGTGAAGCGGTACGCACATGGCCTATCATATGAGGTCTACTAATGACAGCCACAATAGCACGACGTGCTCCCAAGGCATAACTGGAGTTCCTATGCTTAATAGAAGCATAGGAACGTCGAGCACTGCTAAGGACCTCGCTACATACAACCCTATCTCTACGTGCACCAAGACCAGCAAGCCTCCTACACTCTAGTAAGTCAGGGTGATCAATCAGGGACGTGAGAAGAGCAGACTGCGAAGCTGGCGTGAGGTCACTAAAAAAAGACTGCACGATCTTGCTAGTATGATGAGGGATAGTGGATTTTGGCAAGTCACATGTCCTGAAGCAACACTACTACTGCAACGTGGGGCAAGGGGATCAATGGGAGATGGTAGGGAGGAGGGGGGAAGGGAGGCGCCAAGGGGAAGGGGGGAGGGGGAGGGGGAGGGGGACAGGGGAGGGTGGAGGGGAAGAGGTAGAGGTGGAGGGAAAAATGTAGGTGGCTAGGGGAAGGGCGGAGGCTGGAGTTAGGGGAGTGGATGAGGATGTGGAGGGGGGGACAATGGAGGTGGGGGTGGGGGTGGAGGTGGAGGTGGAGGTGGGATGTAGAGGTGGAGGTGGATCGGTGGTGGCAGTGCGAGCTCTAGCTCTAGAGGCTCTCTTGCGCTCACGAGCCTTCTGCTTGCACTCCTCGTCAATGAGATTTGGGGGAGGGTTCCTACATCTTTCATGTCTACTAGCTCTACGTCCTTGAGAACCCATTCTCAATGAAAGTAGGATGGAAGGTGTGACAAAGTGATGGGGAGGCATCAATGGCTAAGAATGGGTGAAACGAGCCAAAACATGGTGTCTTATAGAGAGCCTCAACTCATCCACTAGATTGCTCTTACTCATCCACTAGATTGCACTTGATTATTATTGGTGGAGAAGGTGCTAAGATTGAAAATAATTGGCTACTAAATTACGTTGGATTTTGTTTTGAAACTAATTTTTGTGGTTACTCCAAATACCTTGATCGTGGTCATAAACCTCGATCGAGGTATTCTATGCTTCGGTCAAAAACCTCGATCGAGGTATTCTATGCACACCGTGGTCATATACCTCGATCGAGGTATTCTATGCATCTGGTCATATACCTCGATCGAGGTATTCTATGCCTCGGTCATAAACTTCGATCGAGGTATTCTATGCCTCATGCACATCGTGGTCATAAACCTCGATCGAGGTATTCTTACCTCATGCACATCGTGGTCATAAACCTCGATCGAGGTATTCTATGCCTCACGCACTGAAATCACATGCATGTATAACTTACCATGCATGTTGATGATGTGGCTTGCCATCATCATGATGTGTTTACATGTGGCTGATGTGGCACCATGCATGGTGATGATATGGCAATATGGTGTGGAATATATAAGTCTCTTCCATGACATGGAAATGTGATGTGGCATGATGAGTTGGCATTCATGAGGTGGTAGATTGACATGGCAAATTGAGGTGGAGGGATTGGTGATGTGGCAATGTTGACGAGGTATGCCAAGGTGGCAAGGTGTGATGACATGGCTCCAAGAGTCCCTATGATGTGGAATGATGAGGTGGCACATGTGGCTGATGTGGCAGCACGTGTGGCAATCTAAGGTGGCATGGCAAGGAGTGATGTCACATCTCATTGATGACATGGCACCATGCGGTCTAACAACGTGGCATGGTTGCAAGGCAAAAATAGATGACTTAGCCTTCCACATGGGCAGGATGCACACTCCAATGGCTTGCCACTAGGGTCAATCGTGCTCCTAGCCTACCTCACCAAGCCTACCTTGTCTTGGTATTAGGCTTGGGTGGCCCTTTTTCCCCCACAAAAGGGAGATTTCACTCTTGGAGGCCACATTGTACGTTTCCCTTACTCAAATTTAACCAAATTTTTTTCCTCTTATTCATCATGTGGAGAAGTAAAAATATTGACATTTTTGAAATGTTTCTTCATGTTTGAGAATTACTAAATTTATTTTTAATATTCTTTGTTGATCCTCTAAGGAGTAAAAGTAAAAATACAACTTCAATCTTCCTAAATCTAACCATTGGATTTGGGATTTGATGATTGAACCACACACCCTTATGTGCCTACTAACCTTCCACTGAATTGGATTTGCTTAATTATTCAAAATACTAAAAAAATGTGGTGTGCTATTAAAATGCATGTATTTTATGACTTTATTTATTTTAAATAATTATTTATAAGTAGATAAATCATTCAAATAATTACCAATAAATCAAGTTAAGCTCTAAATAATGTAAAGAGACCACCTACAAAATTTCAATAACATTAAGTCTAAAATGAGTGAGAAATTTAGAATTTAATATGAGACTCTCTATTCATGACAAAGGTGTGACCGCCCTGGAACCATGCCGTGTGACACAAAGAAATTTTTTGTGTGTGCATCGAATTTTTGATCAGACTATACCATTGTGTGCATAATAGCATGTGTGATGTTGTGTCTGAAGACTTCAAAGACTAGATCCATAGGGAAGTACGTGAGATTTGCATTTTTGTGTGCTAAAAAGCTTGTTTTTCCACCTCCTAAGGATTGGGGAGTGAACAAAAAGTGGACACCCTTAGCTTGCTACTTCCCTGAGAATCTTACCATTCAATATTCACGTTCATAGTCGCTACTGTAGAGCCTATGGGATGGTGAGTTGGTGCTAGATTCATAACTCCGAGACCCTGACTTGGGAGCTTCTCAATTAGATCCTGCATGTTGCTCAAAAAAATTGAGCTTGCTTGGTAGTGCTCTCCAATGCTGATTCGCTGCCTTTTTGCTAATTCAAATATTACTTTTGTTGCATCTAGTTCTACCTCAAGTTTTGCTGCATCCTTCAAGAACTCATCTTGCAATACACTACCATGTAATAAATTGTCTACTTTACTACACACCCAGCTAAGTATATGTACAATTGATTCAAATTTTATGAGGGCTTCACCCTCAATTGTAGTAGCAGCCTCTAAATCTGCATGCAATCTTGCATTCTCCTTTGACACTGTACCCTTCCACTCATGCAGTACACCTTCTTGCTCCACGCTGAACTTTCATTGATCCTGTAAACTTACAAGCTCCCGTTTTGTTGTAGACGTGCCTACATCATGTTTGTGCTTGATACATGTGTTGTCCAAGCTAGCCGAGTGTAGATTCACGTCTCTATGTTGGGCAAAGTCATCCTAATCCACATCTACTCCATGAGTAGATGCAGCGAATGCCCGTGCCAACACTGTACCACCTTCATTGTTCGTGATTATTTTTGAATTGTAAATCCTATAGTAAATCTTCATAATTTAATCATTCAGCAATAATTTCTTCAGCCAACTTATACATGAAAGCCACACCGGCTCTCTTTGTCATTGTTTCCCCATATTACTCAAATCTAGGTGTCCAACTCCAGATATGAGTCTGGCTTCGCTCTCAGGAAAATTCTCCATCCAAGATCGGAATTGCTATTGGTTTGCTGTCCTTAGTCTTTGGCTTCTCTTTGGTTGGATTCAGCATAGAAGCCACTTTGTTGTCCATAGCCTTTGCCTTCTCTTTGCTTGCAGACTTCTTGATGGAGTGTTTCTTCTTGGAGAAAGAACATTGAGCTTCTTGGAGGCGAGAGATGTGATGCCTTTGGGCTTCCTTGGAGACATGGCGGTCTTCAACTACTGCAAAGAGAGTAACATTTTAGTACTAGAACTCACACTAAGATGAAACGAAGTAAAATAAAAGAGAGAGAGAGAGAGAGAGAGAGAGAGAGCAACAACAAAAGCAGGAAGTTTGCATGTCGACAGAAGGAATGGCAAAAGACAATCAAATGCAGGTCTGAATATTGAATTATGGGGGGAAAGCATTTAGAGAATGGAGGAAAAGCAAAGAACGAATAGAGAATGGGGGAAAAGAGAAGAACGAATAGAGAGAGAGAGAGACAAAGAGAGAGGGAGAGAGAGAGAGTACTCACGAGAGAGCGACTTACATCAACGTCCTGTGAGAAAATTCGATGTGGAAATCAGAAGTTCAGAAGTTTAAAAGTGGAAGCTGGAAATCAGAAGTTTGAAAGTGAAAGTGATAGAGTGTAGGTTCGAAAGTGAAACACTTGAGAGGAGATGCAGTGCATGAAAATGTGTGTATGAGCATGAGAATGCATACGTGAATATCTTCTGCATGAGAACCTGTAATCAATAAATATATTACTACACATCGATTCAAGAAATCTCTCCATATAGCACACTAGTTAGTACTACCACATTCTTGCCAATAGTACATACACCATAGCTTGCTTTCACCGCCATCCCTTACGAGGCCCTTTTGAGACCCTAATTCTTGCCTAATGCTTTCTACCTTGGGGGGAGAGAGAGAGAGAGAGAGAGAGAGAGGCAAAAATTTCCAACTTCTTTTCATCTAGGGTTGTTGCATGATCGGGTGTAGCTAATCACAAAACTATTTTAGTGGTAATTTTGGGGCTGTGAGCTATGTTCTAGTGGGCAAATTTTGGAATTTGGAGTGGACTCTTAGTGGACTCGCGTTCTCGCGAGATTATCTCCTGATGTAATGATTACCAACTGGTGTAATAATGAGAGAAAATCTATCAATTTGAACACTATAGAGCTCAACACACATCACTACATGCATTTACTAGGTGAGCATAGAGATTGTTGTTCTACCCTCCTTCACATAGTGCAGTCTCTAGCTTGACTACATCGCACAACTTTGCCACCTGCCACCTATCATTACATAACTTTTCCACTTGTCATTGCGCACCGCATTGGTTCGAACAATGACGTTGTCATGGAGCAACCACCGTGTTGGTTCTTGGAGCAATGACGTTGGCATGGAGCGACTTCTGTATAGGTAATTGGAGTAAATATTTGCTTGTGTAACCACCTAGACCACCATGCTAACAAGGTGGTAAGGTTGGCTTGGAATGATTATCATGCTCGTTCTTAAACTAAGGAAAATGTATTTTATTATCCTTGAGGGGTCCCCTTTCATGTTGATATGGCCCTTGAGAGGTCCCCTTTAAGGGCAAGGGCCATATCAACATGCCATATTTGTCCAATGGCATGCCGTATTGTCTAGTGGCATGTCATTATGGCCCTTGCCCCTAAGGGGACCCCTCAAGGGTCATATTGACAATTGCATTTTTGGATAGTTTCCTTGCAACCGCTATGCTAGTTCTTGGAGCTATTTTAGTTCAAAACCAAGTAAAATGTAATAATGTAATCCTATTTTAGAGATAATTTAGCCTTGTTTTAGTCCTTGTGCAACAATCGCTCAACTGCCACACTGGATCTTGGAGCTATTTTAGTGCTATTGCAGTTCTGAACTAAGGAAAATGTAGTTCTATTTTGAAGCTATTCTAGTCCTATGACCACACTGGTTGCACTAGCTCAGTAAATCCTAAATGAGGGAAAAATTATGCCATTTGTGCTTCTTTAGAACCATTTTCACACTGTAGTAAGAGTAAGAATTTTACAGTTCCTTGTGCAACAATCGCTCTGGTTACAGTTTAAATTATGTTTTTCTAAACGTATTTAATTCCAACCAACGTGCTGGTTCTTGGAGCTATTGTCGTGCTTCTTGTAGTTAATCCTAAACCAAGAAAAATGCATTTTCTTGTGCAACAATAGATTTTGGGCTCATTAAGATGGCTCATGATTATTTGGATGATACACTCTCTTTTAGCTCAGATCATCTACAAAGTGCAATGTGATGACATGGCTATTTTAATACGGTAGGAGGGCATGGTCTACTTGGTAAGGGACATCATGGAGCCACAACAAAGTGATTCTCTC
The DNA here is from genome assembly GCF_047967505.1 of Dipteris shenzhenensis. NCBI lineage: Eukaryota > Viridiplantae > Streptophyta > Polypodiopsida > Gleicheniales > Dipteridaceae > Dipteris > Dipteris shenzhenensis. The sequence goes on along the minus strand of NC_141607.1, from coordinate 32,044,629 downwards.
TGGTCTACTTTCTACCAGAGTAGGTACTAGACGAATCCTCTACTAAGGCTGAAGCGATTCTCTTTGATCTGCTTCCCACTGGAACATGTAGCAAGCATATCATTTGCTTAGGCTAGCGAAGCTTTTGTTAAGGCGACCAAGCCCATTACCAAGGAGGATAACATAAGAGCCATTTGGGGGTCTAGAAGAAACATTGTATAATTCTAGGATTATCTCAAGGGCTGTAATATAGATAATACAAGCGCCATTTCGAAAGTTCAGAGGAGCGCAGATCCATCAAGCGTAGGGAGCAACAAGTATTATGAGAGAAGAGAGGAAAAATGTGACATGCATTGGCATCGCATGGGCACTACTAGACATGGGCCTTATTCTGATGGTTAAGCACCGATGTTTAGCATGCACAGGGTGCTAATCATCGGTATATAAAGCGGGCTTAAAAAGTGTCACTAAATAGCGACACTTTCCAGACTTGTATAAGGTCGTTATATAGCGACGTTTTACAGAGAGTGTTTTTTCCCATAACGATCTTTAAACATAGTTTTACCCAATGACAAAAAAAAATTCTTTTCATACATGTTTGATCCTTTAAAAGAATAAAAGTACAAGAGCATGTACATCAAGTTTGAAGCTCATATACTCATGTCCACGTTTGAGATGAAAAAAATCAATGACGAGCATTTACATCAACGGCTTCATCCTGAAGTTTAGTGTGCCAAACAATTCTATCTCCAACTCTATACCGAGTTGATCTCCTATATCATCATCGTACTCTGGCATCGTACGTTCACCATAGACTTGATTACCTTCTTCAATAAAGACGGGTGATTCTTGATGATTGTCATCTTCTTGCTCAATATCATGATCTCCGTCTTCCTCCTCTATGATGTCATTATGCACATCCCTCTTGGCTCATATTGTGATCTTCATCTTCTTTGCTAGATCCATCTACATCAATTGGATTCGGCATTGGTAGTGGCATCTTCATATCCACATCTCTATCTTCAAAAATTTGCTTACTTCATGGTGCAACTTGGATCACATACCACAATCTTGGATCAGAACAACGATCTGGATGAGAAACCACCTATATTGAAGACAGGTGCCAAATGCCATCAATTATATGAAACTATGCTTAAGTGTAAGAAAATAGTACGCAGCGGAAGATAACAACAAAACGCAAGTACACGATGGAAAGCTGGAGAGAATACAAAAATTCTGATATACCAAACTGCTGATACAACTGATGGTTGGCTGTCCACCCGTGCGCTCTACAGACAGAGCTTCGATGGTGATCTAGACAGATGCTGGACGGAGGACTATGAGCGTGAAGAACTGGTGATCTGATGATAGGGGGTGGCCACTTATATAGTGTAAGTGGTTGACGGTCGGCCCTGTAATAGGCAGTCGGCCTAATAGACAGTCGGCCTGGAAGACCACCGACCCTTCAGAAAACATGCCGTCGGGCAGATGAAGGATCGCGCATAGGTCATACCGTCGGGCCTGGGGCTACCGGCAGCCCCCGGACCCTGCCGCTGGGGGCTTTGCCCCCAGACCCCCACCGGGGGCCTGCGCCCCCCAGACCCCCTGCTATCGGGGGGGCTATCGCCCCCCCCAACCCCCCCTTTGTGCAGACGGGTATCTACTCTTGGCTCCTAAGCCGTCTCATAACCATCTGGTCTACTCTAAGACCCCTTCCAGTGTCTAAACTGGGGATCCCTCCCAATATCTGATACCCATCATGGCTTCTCCTCATATGGGGGCCTTACAACATTGGGTACACAGAATATTGGTGGGTTACATGAGAGGTGGACATTTGAGCTAACTCTAACACCCCCCCTCAATGTTCACCCGAAGATGAACTACGTGTTCGGACCAATGCCGAGTCGATGTAGATGCCGCAACAATAAATCACTTCCAAGAGCCTTCGTGAAGATGTCTGCGCAATTGTCCTCTGTGGGACAATACTCCAGCTCTATGACTCCATCCTCGATGAGCTCTCGTACGTAGTGATACTGGATCTCTATGTGCTTTGTACGAGCATGGAACACAGGATTCTTTGCAATGGCCATGCAACTCTGATTGTCGCATTTTAGAACCGTCGCATCTTCGATTGGAACTCCTATGTCTTGCAGGATCCTCCTTAGCCAAACTGCTTCACAAGCAGCAATGCATGCTGCCTTGTACTCAGCTTCTGTCGAAGATAGTGCCACTGTTGGTTGCTTCTTGCTAATCCAAGAGAACACTCCTGAACCAAGTGAGAAACAATATCCAGAAACTGACTTTCTAGAATCACAATCTCCCGCCCAATCTGAGTCACAGTAACCCGCCAAGGTCTTCCCTGCTCTGTAGGTAATGCCATACTCCAGTGTACCTTTCACGTACTTTAGCACACGCATCCCTGCTTTCCAATGGTTCTCTCGAGGTTGATTTGAGAACCTACTAAGTACACCAACTGCAAAGCTGATATCAGGTCTAGTGTTGCACAGAAAAATGAGACTCCCCACAAGTTTCCTATACTCCTTGATGTCGACAAGTGGTGATGCATCCTCCACTGAGAGCTTACCATTCACCTCCATGGGAGAGACCACGTCCTTACACTCGGTCATACCGAATGCCTTCAAGATCTCGCGAGCATATCTCTGCTGAGAGATGAAAATCCAGCCAGGTTTTTGCCAAACCTCAATGCCGAGGCAAAAGTGCATGAGCCCCAAATCTGTCATCTCAAACTCGGAACTCAACGACTCCCTCAACTGTTGCAGCATCTTCTCATGATCTCCTGTGATGATCAAGTCATCCACGTAAAGGACTATTACCACATACTTGCCATCCTGCTTACAAACATACAGGTTAGCATCAGAAGCACTTTTTGAGAAACCAATAGATATGAGAAAGCCATCAATCCGTTGGTACCATGCCCTTGGGGCCTGTTTCAGCCCGTACAATGCCTTCTTGAGTCTGCAAACCTTGTTCTCTGAATTGGGCACCTCAAATCCTGGTGGCTGGAACACATATACCTCCTCCTTGAGATGTCCATTCAAGAACGCAGATTTCACGTCCATTTGAAACACCGGCCACTGCTTATGAGCAGCCAAGGCAAGTACCACCCGAATAGTTGTCATCCTTGCTGTAGGAGCAAATGAATCCTCAAAATCAAAGCCTTCAACTTGAGAGTATCCTTGTGCAACAAGCCTAGCCTTGTACTTTTCCAAAGATCCATCAGATTTGTACTTGGCCTTCCATACCCATTTGGTACCAATGATCTTCCTTTTTTCTGGACGATCAACCAAGTCCCAAGTCTGATTCTTCATGATGCTGTCATACTCCTCTTGCATGGCAGCTTTCCAATTTGGATCCGCCATTGCCTCATCCAAATTCATAGGCTCTTGAACTTTCATAATCTCAGCCATCAAGGCCATATTGACTATGTGTTCAGAAGCCCTTTTCTGCTCCTCTATCCTCTTTGATCGTCGAAGTCCATCTGCAGATGACTCCGCCAAGTCTGGAACCGGATTCTTCTCATCAAAGAGCTGCCTTGCCCACTTTGGAAGTGGCTTACCTTGTGGAGCCAAGGCATGTTGTGGTGTTGGTGGAGTCTGTTCCTCGAAGTACTCCTCCTCATTCTGCAACTCTGCTTTAGATACGGGCACAAGGTGAGTTACTTTTACGGCTGATGATAAAGTGGAAGGGCATACCTCCTCCTCCACTGTATGTGGCTGTTCCCAAAACACCACATCACGACTGACCACGATCTTCTTTGCCTCTGGATCATATAGCCGGTACGCCTTTGACTCCTGGCTATAGCCCATGAAGATACACTTTCTGCTCTTTGGATCTAATTTCTTTCTGGTGCTATCTGGAACATGAACAAAACACTCACATCCAAATGTTCTGAAATGAGAAGCGGAAGGCTTTTTACCTGAATAAGCCTCCAAAGGTGTTTTGCCCGTCAAGGCCTTTGTGAAGCTTCGATTGAGGATGTAGACTGCTGTATTGACTGCCTCAGCCCAAAAAGACTTAGGCAATCCTTTACCTAGTGCCATGCATCGTGCCATCTCCATGGTAGTACGATTGCGACGCTCTACAACACCATTTTGTTGCGGAGTATGTGCAGTCGTGAGTTGGCGCTTAATGCCATTCTCGTGCAAGTATGTGTCGAACTCTTTTGACAGGAACTCTCCTCCTCGATCCGTGCGAAGCTTCTTTACCTTCAGCCCGCTTTCGTTTTCCACCATCTTTTGCCACTGTTTGAATTTTCCAAGAGCTTCAGCCTTATCTCGTAAAAAATACACCCACATGTATCTACTGTAGTCGTCGACGATAAGCATATAGTAGTTACATCCCCCCAAAGCTTGAGTCGGAGCTTTCCCACTGAGATCAGCATGAACCAATTCTAGAGGAGCCTTTGCCCGATAGCCGCTCTCATGTGGAAAAGCCTTCCTTTGTTGCTTGCCCATCATACAAGCTTCACAAGGTTCCTGCACCTTTGAGAGTGCAGGCAAGTGTGCAACCATCCCTGTTTTCTGCATTTCCAAAAGAATAGGATAACTAAGATGACCAAATCTTTCATGCCATACCTTACTGATGCCCACTCCTGAAGAGACTGTTAGTGCCGTCAGCTCGTACAGATTGTTCTTCCTTACTGCCTTGCCGACCACCTTGCCCGCTGCATTAAGGATTTCTGCTCCGGTCCTCTTGAAACACACCTCCAAGTTGCGATCAGTTATCGCAGCAACCGAAAGCAAGTTCTTCTTTAGCTGAGGAACTAGTAATACATCAGAAAGCTCTTTAGTGTCACCCTCTTGAATGGAAAGAGAGATAGTACCTGTACCTTCCACAGGGCATTTTGCATTATTACCGACCGTCACGTTCATGGGCTCTTGTAGAGGCTTGAAAGAGCTATACCAGTCCTTCTTTCTGGTCATGTGACGGGACGCTCCACTATCAAGGAGCCACGAATCATTCGTTGTTGAAACTTCTGTTGAGGAGCATATTTCTTCAATTGCAACCCATAGCTCCAACTCAGTTTCAACTGTGTTGGCAGATTCCTTGCCTTTCGAAGAAGACTGTGTAGTGCCGTTCTTTTCGTCCTGCTGCTTCTTTCTGCAATCCTTGATCATGTGACCGCTTTTGTTGCAGTAGTGGCACTTACCTGAAAACTTCTTCTTCTTACCATTCTTCTTCTCTCCACCCTTCCCTTTGGATGTGGTTGAGAATGCTGCATCACTTCCGCCATCGCGGGTCTTCATTCGCATCTCCTCCTCTAGAAGCATCGCGCTGAACTCTTCAAAAGTGAGGGGTGGATTTCTTACCTGCGTGTTGAGTGTCGTGACCAACGCATCGTACTTTTGTGGAAGGATCCGAATGCACCTTCTGGCCAACTCTTCGCTGGTCTTTGTAATCCCAACCGCCGCCATCTGATCACGCAGATTCTTGATCCGTGTGATGAATGTCTCAGCTGATTCTCCATCAGAGCACCTCTCTGCAGCAAGCATATTCTCCAGATTTTGAATTCTGATCTGATTCCGCGTTTCATACTGACCTTTCAGTATGTTCCAAGCCTCACTTGCCTTGTCTGTATGCTGAATCAGAGTCAAAACAGAATCACTTGAACTGGTAACAAGAGCGCAGAGTGCATCTGCGTTCCTTCGTTTCCATGCCCGAAGAAGATCTGCATTCGGTGGCGTTATGACGTTGGGGTTGTTTGGATTCGGTGATCCAACCGGTTCTGGATCCAATCCCAGAACAGTATCCAGAAGCTCATATGAATCCAAGATCGCGCTGATCTTGAATTTCCACAAAGTATAATTCGTCCCATCGAGCTTGCCTTCATTGAAGGCAGGTGGACGAATTCGCAACGGGGTTGGTGCAGCCATCACTCCTAGTAGCCTTTGCTAACAAAGCTCGTTGAACTTGCAATAAAGTCGTTACTCAGATAGCCTGAGCTCTGATACCATGTAAGAAAATAGTACGCAGCGGAAGATAACAACAAAACGCAAGTACACGATGGAAAGCTGGAGAGAATACAAAAATTCTGATATACCAAACTGCTGATACAACTGATGGTTGGCTGTCCACCCGTGCGCTCTACAGACAGAGCTTCGATGGTGATCTAGACAGATGCTGGACGGAGGACTATGAGCGTGAAGAACTGGTGATCTGATGATAGGGGGTGGCCACTTATATAGTGTAAGTGGTTGACGGTCGGCCCTGTAATAGGCAGTCGGCCTAATAGACAGTCGGCCTGGAAGACCACCGACCCTTCAGAAAACATGCCGTCGGGCAGATGAAGGATCGCGCATAGGTCATACCGTCGGGCCTGGGGCTACCGGCAGCCCCCGGACCCTGCCGCTGGGGGCTTTGCCCCCAGACCCCCACCGGGGGCCTGCGCCCCCCAGACCCCCTGCTATCGGGGGGGCTATCGCCCCCCCCAACCCCCCCTTTGTGCAGACGGGTATCTACTCTTGGCTCCTAAGCCGTCTCATAACCATCTGGTCTACTCTAAGACCCCTTCCAGTGTCTAAACTGGGGATCCCTCCCAATATCTGATACCCATCATGGCTTCTCCTCATATGGGGGCCTTACAACATTGGGTACACAGAATATTGGTGGGTTACATGAGAGGTGGACATTTGAGCTAACTCTAACACCCCCCCTCAATGTTCACCCGAAGATGAACTACGTGTTCGGACCAATGCCGAGTCGATGTAGATGCCGCAACAATAAATCACTTCCGCAACATTAAGTACATATAATACCAATTGATATTTAAAAATGAAAGATTCAATTAATTAAACCATTAGTATGCACCTACTCACAATGCTTGGGAAGAACAAAGACCGTCGTAAATAGTTCTAAATCATTTTACATCAAGAATGAAAATACTAAATCGTCTGAAATCAATTTCATAGATTTCCTGTATGGTCCCGCAATAATCCAACTGCGAGGAGAGAAGATTGGTATCCGAAGTACTTGCTCGGCTTTCTTGTGTGAAGTTAGCCATGACTCCACAATCATACGTGACTCTCTTTCAATCCATGTGTTTCACACAAAAATGTCATTGGTATGTCTGGGAGCTCTGGAAATGTCAAAGACTCGCAATCCTGTCCATAAGATCTGTAACTCCTTTATAAAAGATACAATGTACATGGCCTCAAACTCGGACATCACGTGCATTGCCCCTAAAAATAGAATCCATCATGTCCACCATACCCTCGTCATCATCTGGCACATCCGAGAGTATATACTCCTTCTCAAAGTGTGAAGGTATACGCACACCACCCTCCTCATCCTGTCTCAAGGTTTTGTGTAAATATAAGATCTTGTCTCAAGATTTCGTGTCGTGTACACATGCAATATTAATCACAAACTCAAATAGCATTGAATTTTTGATGATCAAGTAATCACGTGCACCAACAACAATGGGTATTGGTTTGGGCTCCTCCCCATACATCCTCAAGTGGCACATGACAATACGGCATTGATGTCGTACTTCTCGCTTGCAATGAGTGCAATGACAATACAATCTCTCCATAAGCCACTCTGTGCTTCAGAGCATTGGTGCATCATCTGACAAGCTTCCACTTGTCCCTTCCATCTGCACACCTCCAAAATCACAACAAAAAATGCAAGGAAATCCATTAAGATCCAAAAAATAGCCACCCATGAGCTCCTTCCCTCTCTTCTTCGATCAAGTGCCCTGAACCATCGCTATATAGCGATGCTTTTAGGGTATACACCTCAGACTCAAACATCATGTGCATTGCCCCTAAAAATAGAATCCATCATGTCCACCATACCCTCGTCATCATCTGGCACATTCGAGAGACTATACTCCTTCTCAAAGTGTGAAGGTATATGCACACCACCCTCGCCACCCTCCTCATCTTGTCTCAAGGTTTCGTGTAAATATAAGACCTTGTCTCAAGATTTCGTGTTGTGTACACATGCAATATTAATCAGGAACTCCAATAGCATTGACTTTTTGATGATCCAGTGACCATGTGCACCACCAATGATGGGTACTGGATTGGGCTCCTTCTCATACATCCTCAAGTGGTTCATGACAATACGGCGTTGATGTTGTACTTCTCGTTGCAATGAGTACAATGACAATACAATCTCTCCGTAAGCCACTCTATGCTCCCAAGCATTGGCACATCATCTAACAAGCTTCCACTCGTCCCTTCCATCTGCACACCTCCAAAATCACAACACAAAATGCAAGGAAATCCATTATTCAAAAAATAACCACCCATGAGTTCCTTCCCTCTCTTCTTAGATCAAGTTCCCTGAACCGTCACTATATAGTGATTCTTTGCTCTGTTTCATCGCTATATAGCCGATTTTAGGGTATAAGTGTATAACGACACTTTTAGGATATAAGTGTCGCTATATAGCGACACTTAGGGTATAAGTGTCACTATATAGGGACACTTTTAGGATATGAGTGTCTCTATATAGCGATACTTTTAGGGTATAATTGTCGCTATATAATGACTGACCAGTGTCAGTATATAGCGACGCTAGGGGACTAAAACCCGAAACCCCATGCAACGTCGTCTTTCACAACTCTATTGCGAGAAAAGCAAAAATCTCTCCTCCCACATTATATTCGGCGACCTTGCATTCCTCCTCTATTCCTCACACTCCTTACCCCTACCAAGCCCCTCTCCCACTGACACTTGTGCTCCCTCTCCACCCTTCTTCCTCTCTACTTGTGTGAAAGGAAGTTTTTTAAGAAGGTGTGTCTCTTTAAGCAATGTAGGTTCATTTTTTGTGAGATTTCATTTTGTGAGTGTTGAAGCATGTTTCTCCTTGCATTGCTAAGCTATCTGCTAATTTTCATGCTTGATTTTTAGAGATTAAGGACAAAAAACGAGATTTGGTGAAAGAAAGAAGACTTACCTCTTATTTTTTTGGTATTTCTCTTCCTCCTCTTTCCCTTTCTTTCATGCTTTCTCCTTGTTTGTAGGCTTATGCTTGTTCCCCTCAATCCAATCCCTTTGAAAAGTTGCTCCTCCAAACTCTTCCTTCCTCTAACTAGTTATCTAAAAAATGGTATGTTTCCTCTCTTCTGTAGGGCTAGTCCATGAAACACCGCAAGTGGACTTTTCCAGATAAGAAAGTGCTTCCTCTTTTTTTCTTTTTTTGTTTCCGTTATTTGCATTGGCCTACAGCTAGTGCTTTGAGCGCTGGCTACAGTGATGGGCATAGGAACCCTTTCTTCCTCTCTCTTCTCTTATTCCCTCTTCTTTCCCTCTTTTCCTCTTTTCCTCCCTCTTTCCCCCGTCTTTCCCTCTCTTTCTTATTTCCTCTTCTTCCTCTCTTTTCTTCTTTTCCTCTCTCTTTTTTCATTCTCGTTTCCCCTCTTCCTTCCTCTTCCTTTTCTTCTTTTCCCCTCTCTTATTTCCTCTCTTTCATCCTCTTTTCCCTTCTTTTCATAAGCATATGCATATGCCTATGCTTATGGTCATATGCTTATGCTTATGCTTATGCATGAGCATATGCTCATATGCTCTTATGCTTTTCCCCTCTCTTTATTCTTTCTCTTTTTCCCTCTTCCTTCTTTTCTTTTCCCCTCTCTTATTTCCTTTCTTTCATCATCTTTTCTCCTCTTTTCATAAGTATATGCATTTGCCTATGCTTATGCATGAGCATATGCTCATATGCTCATGCATAAGCATAAGCATATGCTTTCTGTCTTTTTCTCTTTTTTCCTCTCTTTTCTTCGTTTCCCCTCTCTTTTTTCCTTCTCTTTTCCCATCTTTCTTTCTCTTCTTTCTCTGCTTTTCCCTCTCTTATTTCCTCTCTTTCATCCTCTTTTCTCTTCTTTTCATATGCATATTCATTTGTCTATGTATCTCTCTCATAAGCTTATGCTTATGCATGAGCATATGCTCATATGCTCATGCATAAACATAAGCATAAGCATATGCTCATATGCTCATGCATAAGCATATGCTTTGTCTCTTTTTCTCTTTTTCTTTTCTTCTTTTCTCCTCTCTTTTCTTATTTTCCCCTCTTCTTTTTCCTTCTCTTATGCTTATGCTCTTTTCCCCTCTTCTTTTCCCCTCTCTTTTTTCATTCTTTTTCCCCCTCTTCCTTCTCTTCTTTTCCCTTCTCTTATTTCCTCTCTTTCATCCTCTTTTCTCTTCTTTTCATAAGCATATGCATTTTGTGAAGATAGTGGGAGAGAGGGAAGGAGTCTCACTTGAGGCTTTCTCACAAGCACAATGGGGGAATACACACAAAGGTGGAGGCTGAAAATAGTTTTCCCGTTCTTAGTTGTGAAAGCCAAAAGAACTCAAGTACAAAGAAATAGAAGAACCCTATATGTGGGTCTCAAACCAAACTCAACTAACTAAGGTCTCGAGGGGGTCACTATGTATAAACCCTCTATATCACGTGCATTGAAGGCCTATATTTAAAGTCCCTTATCTGTAAAAATTTTCATTAATAAAATGTACCCCTTTTCTATACAAATCTGTAAATTTTTTCCAAAACTATTTTAAATAGTCCCTTATGTATATTTATTTCTATAAATTTTAGAAATAAAAAAAATCCTTCTGTTGAACTCACGTGATAGGGTTACATATGATGAGTGACCCCCCCGAGACTAAGGTGGCATACTAATTGAGCCACAAACTAGAGTAGATAAGGATAGCTGTCATCCAGCTATTATTCGTGGGTGGTGTACCAACCACATCTCCAGCTATTATTCGTGGGTGGTGTACCAACCACATCTCCAGCTAACAAGTCGGTGACATAAATGCACAACGGTCACCCTCGCATATCGCGAGTGGAGCTTGATATCTCAACACTCCCCCTCAAGCTCAATCCCAATTCCTGCACACCAAGTAGGTCTCTGAACTTGCGCAGCTTCTCTATGCCCAATGCCTTCGTGAATATGTTAGCTACTTGATCCTCTATGCTGACATAAACTAGATCAATAAGACCTAGTAAAACCTTCTCCCGCACATAGTGATAATGCACCTCAATGTGCTTTGTTCTAGCATGATAGACTGGGTTATTTGCCAAGTGTATACTGCTCATGTTGTCACAATAAATGACAACTGGCCCATCTGTAAATTGATGCATATCATAGAGTAGCTTATGCAACCAAGCTACCTCACATGCAACCATTGCTGCACCCCTGTACTCAGCCTCTGTGCTCGACAAGGCAACTGTAGGCTGTTTCTTGCTGCTCCAAGTGACTGCAGCACTCCCAAAAGAGAACACATATCCACTGGTAGATCGTCTATCAGAAATACTACCAGCCCAATCAGCATCAGTGTATCCATGCAACTGTATCTAAACCCCAGCCTCATAAAATAGTCCATACTGGAATGTGGACTTCACATACCTGAGTATGCATCTAACCGCATCCAAATGCAGTTTCCTTGGAGCCTGCATAAACTGACTTACCAACCCAACAGCATAGCTCAAATCTGGCCTGGTAATAGTCATGTAAATCAAACTTCCTACTATGCGTCTGTACATAGTAGGGTCTTCCAGAAGCTCACCTGCATCTGCGCTCAGCCTCACATTCTGCTCCAAAAGAACTGAAATAGGCTTATAGCCTGTCATCCCATATTTGGACAGCATGTCCAGTCCATACTGCCTCTGCAAGAGCTGTATCCCATTTGGTGATCTAATCACCTCAATGCCCAAGAAATAACGCAGCTCTCCCAAATCCTTCATCTCAAACTTCCTCGGGGGGGTCACTATGTATAAACCCTCTATATCACGTGCGTTCAAGGCCTATTTCTAAAATCCCTTATCTGTAAATTTTTCATTAATAAAATGTACCCCTTTTCTATACAAATCTGTAAATTTTTTTCAAAACTATTTTAAATAGTCCCTTATGTATATTTATTTCTGTAAATTTTGGAAATTAAAAAAATCCTTCTGTTGAACTCACGTGATAGGGTTACATATGATGAGTGACCCCCCCGAGCAAACTTCTGCCTCAATAGCATTTTCACATGAAGGATATCTTCATCACTATCACCTGTGATGATCAAATCATCAACATAAATGACAAGCAGCATAATCCCTTTCTCTGTTTTTCTCACATAGAGTGAGAAATCTGCCTTGGAAATCTGAAAGCCAATAGTGACAAGATACTGTCCTATCTTGTTAGACCATGCTCTAGGTGCTTGCTTCAAGCCATACAAGGCTTTCTTCAACCTGCAAACAAACTCAGGATGAACAACATGTACATAACCTGGTGGTTGCTCCATATAGACCACTTCTTGCAAATCACCATGCAAGAAGGCATTCTTTACATCCATCTGATGTAAAGACCATCCCTTTGATGCAGCCATAGCAATGACTGCTCTTACAGTCGCCATCCTTGCAACTAGACTGAACATTCTTCATAATCAATGCCATATGTCTGTGCATACCCCTTGACAACTAATCTTGCCTTGTATCTGTTCACAGAACCATCTGCATTGTGCTTCACCTTATAAACCCATTTCAGCCAATTGCATTCTTCTCTTTAGGCAAAGGCACCAATTCCCATGTTACATTTGCATCCAAGACATCCATTTCTTCATCCATGGCTTTCTCCCATTTTTCTTTTCCCATGGCTTGCTCAAAAGAAATGGGTTCTGGTTCCTGTATCACTTTGACCATATAGGCATAGTGAATGGCTGTAAATCCATCATATTTCAGCCTATCCATAAGATACCTAGCTCTGGTAGACCGGCGCAAAATAGGCTCACTTCTAGGTGCTCTCAAAACATCCCTCGTCTTTCTTACTCCAGGTGTAACAACAGAAGGAATACCCAACTCATCATCAATGCTCTGCTCTGAGCCACTGGATTCACCATCCACATAAGAGTGACCTGCATTCACATTAAACATGGGCTGATCTACCTTCTCTTTTCCTTTTCGTGATACCTGTGTACCACTATCTGCATTGCTTTGAGGAGATTCTCCTGATCTCAATCTACCTGTCCATGGCGAAGTATGTGAACCACTGCTAGAGGACACTGCAAGTCCACTGATATTTTGTGATTGTTGCTGTGAATTTTGTGCAGCATTACCATTTTGTGCATCTACATCAATCATCACATTTACTGGTTTATACCAGCTTCTCATCTCATCAAAAACAACATCTCTGCTCACTGTGAACTTACGTGTAGAAGGGTTATAGCATCTATACCCTTTCTGCTGCAGAGAATAACTAATAAAGATGCACTTCTCAGCTTTTGGATCCAACTTGGACCTCAATTCATCTGGCACATGAACATAGGCAATGCAACCAAAAATTTTCAAATGGGAAATATCTGGTTTCCTACCAGTATACATCTCCTTTGGCGTCATGCCATGTATTGCTGTAGTGGGAGTCCTGTTCATTATGTAAACTGCTGTAGCAACTGCTTCAGCCCAATAAAAATCTGGTAGACCTTTTTCATTTAGCATGGCCCGAGATACCTCTCCAATATGCCTGTTTTTCCTTTCTGCAATTCCATTTTGCTGTGGGGTATGACTGCATGAATATTGCTGCTTTATGCCATGCTCCTGCAGGAACCTTGCAAACTCATTTGAGAGGTACTCTCCCCCTCCATCTGACCTTAGGCATTTTATTTGCAAGCCTATTTCTTTTTCAACCATAGCTTTAAAAGCTTTGAAGTGCCCAAATACTTCACTTTTCTTTTTCATAAAATACACCCAAAGTTTTCTGCTGAAGTCATCAATAAATGTGACAAAATAGTGACAGCCTCCAATAGATGCAGCTTTAGTAGTCCACACATCAGAGTGGATTAATTCCAATGGCTTTTTACTCTCTTGAACATGCCTAGGAAATGGTTTCCTTGCCTGTTTTCCAAATTGACAGGCTTCACACACGTTATGCATTTCTGCAACCTTGAATTTAGGCAATCCTGCAACAATATTTTGGGCCTGCATTGATTTAAGTCACTGTACATTAACATGACCAATGCGTTTATGCCATATATCAATATCTACAACTACACCGGTCCCATGTGCAAACATTGCTGCACTCAATTCAGGCATGTCCGCATCCAGCGTAAACATCTTGCCCTTGTTCTTTCCTTTTGCTATCAAGCGACCATTATTTTTCATATCCTCAACAAAGCATCCATGAGGATTGAATCTGACTTGCAAGCCCTGCTCAACCATTTGACCAACAGAAACCAGGTTCTTGGTGATGTTCGGGACATGAAATACATCAGACAAGTATTTCTTTTTCCCATCCTGCATAGACAAAGGAATTTTGCCAATCTGCACAATAGGATGTGTAGTATCATCACCAGTCTCCACAAATCTTGGTTTTTCCATTTTTCTTGCATCCTGCATCCATTCAGCATGACCTGTCATGTGGTTTGATGCACCGGAGTCAACATACCACACATCATTGCTTTCTTCTGCACTTGTCACAGAATTTGTCATATGTTGTACCATAAACAAATGTTCATTTCTATCATCACCCTGTCTACTAGAGGATGCATAATTGCCTTGCTGCAATTTTCCATTCATAATATCATTTTGCTTTTTGTAGCAGTCTTTAGCCATATGCCCCATTTTACCACAATAGTAGCATTCAACATTGCTGTTTGCAATTTGGCCTCTCTGCCATCCACCACGACCTCTTTGGCTCCCCCTGCCTCTAGAGTTACCACGTCCTCCTGCATAGGACTTGTTTTCTTGAGTTTGCTGCACATTCTGATTTCTACCACGGCCTCCAGATCGGCCTCCTCTACCTCTGCCTCTACCCCTTCTAGCATTTGAGTAGAAGAAAATTTCTTTTGAAGTTCCTCCTGAAGAAGATGCACCACCATTTCTCTGCTCTTCAGAAATTACAAGAGCAATCAACTCCTCAAAATTAGGAAATTTTTCACGGACGGCAATGGATGTCCGGAACTGTGCATAATCCTTTCCTAGACCATTCAAGGTCACAGAAACTAAATCGTCATCATCCACTGGCGACCCAATGGAAGCAAGTGCATCCGCAATTTTCTTTACCTTCATGTGGTAGTCATTGATGCTCATATTTTCTCTCTGCACATTGTGCAACTCCTGCTTGAGCTGCATTTTCCTGGCCTATGTATTTGTGCTGTACATTTTAGCCAAAGTATCCCATGCCACCTTTGGCGTACTTGCATCCTGAATATGCACAATCATTGAATCTGAAATACTGATAGACAGCCAGTACATAACTTTTCTAGCTCTCTCATGCCATCCTTTAAATGCCTGCATTTCCTATTGATTGGGAACATTAGGAAGAACTGGTTCTTCTTCATTTCCTGTAATGAACTCCCAGTAGCCTTTTCCCATAAGGAAATTCGTCATTCTAAACTTCCATGCTTGGAAGTTGTTCTTATCAAGCTTTTCAGTGACAATCTGTGAAAGAGAATCAGACGCCATTACAGAACACTGCAAAATATTATGTCACTGCAAAAAACACAGCTTCTGCCTCACAAGGGCAAATCTGCAAACCTGACGAAAGTGGTTTTTGACCACACAGTCACTTCCTAGTGACGATTTTGCATCAACAGGCAATAAGAATGATTCTGCAACTCCCAATATCTCTGTGCACAGGAATACGATGCAATTTCTGCAGCAACTTTTCACCGACCTGCAGAACAGTGGTCGCACAGCAAAAACAGGGCCTTTTTCTGAGTGCTTGCAGAGAACTTCCGCCTCCAAAACCGGCCCCGAAATGACCTCGAATCAGAAAAATAAAGTCACCTGTAGAGATTTGCTCCCAAACTCGAAAAAGGAAAGTAACACTGGTCCTCCTACCAGGACACTACGATCTTGGTTTGTTTTCTTGAGCTCCTTACCACGAACAAGGCTCTGATACCATGTGAAGATAGTGGGAGAGAGGGAAGGAGTCTCACTTGAGGCTTTCTCACAAGCACAATGGGGGAATACACACAAAGGTGGAGGCTGAAAACAGTTTTCCTCTTCTTAGTTGTGAAAGCCAAAAGAACTCAAGTACAAAGAAATAGAAGAACCCTATATGTGGGTCTCAAACCAAACTCAACTAACTAAGGCAGCATACTAACTAAGCCACAAACTAGAGTAGATAAGGATAGCTGTCATCCAGCTATTATTCGTGGGCGGTGTACCAACCGCATCTCCAGCTAACAAGTCGGTGACATAAATGCACAACGGTCACCTTGGCATATCATGAGTGGAGCTCGATATCTCAACACATTTGCCTATGGTTATGCTCATATACTTATGCTTATGCATGAGCATATGCTCATATGCTCATATGCTTTTCCCCTGTCTTTTTTCCTTCTCTTTTCTCATCTTCCTTTCTCTTCCTTTTCTTCTTTTCCCCTCTCTTATTTCCTCTCTTTCATCCTCTCTTCTATTCTTTTCATAAGCATATGCATTTGCCTATGCTTATGCTCATATGCTTATGCTTATTCATGAGCATATGCGCATATGCTCATATGCTTTTCCCCTCTCTTTTTTCCTTCTCTTTTCCCCTCTTCCTTTCTCTTATTTCTCCTCTTTTTCCCTCTCTTATTTCCTCTCTTTCATTTTATTTTCTCTTCTTTTCATAAGCATATGCCTTCTCTCTTTTTCTCTTTTTTCCCCTCTTTTCTTCTTTTCTACTCTCTTTTGAAAGGGTAATCTTGTAACAAACAATGTTGTATATCTTCGACATGTATATGCTTCTATCGCTCGGCTCGTTTGAGTGATTTTGTATCACCCTTTTCACAAAGGAAATTTTGTAAGGCAAAACAAGGCCTGCTGTGGCCCTAATTAGCCCCACTAATGTCTTTTTAAAGCTTTTGTTAATCGTCGCTAGATAGTGATGTTTACTAGTGTCACTATATAATGACATTTATTAGTGTCGCTATATAGTGACGCTTATATAGCGACCATTCTTTTTGAACACTAATAGCGATGTAAATATCGACCTTTGCGCCCGTCAAAAAAAAACTTTTTAGTGTAAAAAAGGTCGGTATTTCTGTCGAAAAAGGGCTTGTGCCTTGTAGTGGGCCCAAGTGCTCTTGTAAAGAGAAAGAGCGAGAGAGGATCATAAGAAAGGGTTAGCCCTCCCTTCAAAAGGTGACATGTATAAAAGGCCAAATGGTTGACTTTGGTCTTCTTTGTTGTATGCACAAGTTTGGAATACAAGCTCCCTATTGTCTTTCAATAGTGTTTTGGGTGTTCTCTTGTTTCCTTTGTAGTGCCTTTGGGTTTGCCACTCCATCCCCCTTCATTCCCCTCTTCTCCTCCCCTTTCCCTTCTCTCCTTTCATCTCCCCTTCCCTCTTTCTCTCATGGAAATAGATTGCAACAATCTGGGAGTCACTTGAGTGAAACTTGTGGATGGCCCGTGCACGCGCATTGCTCTCACAAGGAGTGGCTTGGAGTGAAGGCTTAATTGGCATTCCTTCAAGATCCCTAAGACACATGTAGTCAGTATCATCGAGATGACACATTTTTGGCACCATTGCCGAGGAGTTCAAGATATGATTCTGCATTGCACTTGCCCTCTCTTGTCATTTACCCATTTCTCATTTCTTTAAGCATAAGTAGGAGCATTGATAATTGGCGTTGGAGGAATATGAGTGGAGAAGTGTGAGTTTCGAAAGAGGAAAAAAGAATCTGTCATTTTTTATTGGAAAGCATTTTTGAGTTGTTTGAAGCTCGTTGTTGATGTTTTTTAATGGATCATAGTCTATCCAAAGTCCTCTAGGGCCAAACAAAACCATCTATATCCCACATACTTGGGGATCTATCACTCCTCATGCACATGGAGGCCAGTCATATTCTTAAACAATCCCACATATGTCTTTCCAATGATCATACAAAGTCATGGTAATGAAGCCATCACTCCACAATAGTCCTCATTAAAAAATGGGACTTGATCCTAGCATGTATTGCTAGAAGAGCGCTTGTATGTAAGTTTTGTCAAATGAGTGACACTCATAGAACGTGTTGCATATGGAAACCCACATATACACTTGAAGTTTTTGGGAAAAGATACAATTATGTTCAAGATGTCATCTTTGCTTCTAGACATGCTCCTAAATATTGTTACGTGTTGTCCATTATTATTCAAGCTATCAACCATGCTCTATAGGTGCAAGTTGTAAAATGAAATGAGAGGCAAATTTCTCTTCTAGAAAATCTATTTTATTTAGTTGATACGTACACATATATCACATGTGGTCACTTGTGCTTACCTTAGCTTTAAAACCAGATATAGTTCAGCTCGCCATGTTGCTTTGGAAGACATGTTTACTTGGGCGATGCTTGCTTTGCATATGTTGTGTCGCCTATGGTTGCATATACATACGCTCATCACTTTGTAGCTAGGATAGATAGTATAGTCATCCTTGCAAACAGTAAAGTAGGCTAATATCATTGCTACTTATGATAGGCCCGTGTGATAATTGTTATGCCATTGACTCACCATAGGTAGTCTGATAGAAGCTAGGTGATGAGCAAGCACACACCAAGTTAAGCCTTAGGATATCTATTAGCCACCATTGAATAGGAAGCTAAGGAGAGTGATTAGAAGTAAGTAATTGGTGCAAGAGCTAAAGTAGATGTAGCCAGGTAGATAGGCTTAAGTCCTCAAAATCTTAAGGGGGTGATATCAAGAAGGGCACGGAGGTAAGATATGATGAGACCAATCATCTGGGTTGATGGAGTTGAAAGGTCACAACCTATGTATGCAAGCCTACTCTGCTGAGTCGATGGCAATGCTAATTCATTGTATAAATAGAGTTTGATAGGCTTAAAGGCCAA
Organism: Dipteris shenzhenensis; assembly: GCF_047967505.1. Lineage (NCBI taxonomy): Eukaryota > Viridiplantae > Streptophyta > Polypodiopsida > Gleicheniales > Dipteridaceae > Dipteris > Dipteris shenzhenensis. The sequence goes on along the minus strand of NC_141607.1, from coordinate 32,025,877 downwards.
CTTCATCGTTCTTGAATCAATATAGCATCCATTCAATCGACTCATATAATTATGGAAATTCATTGTATCCATAAGGTTGGCATTACTTATTTAATAGGTGAGTTTTGAGGGCCTTATAAACTAGTGTCTATTCATAACTATTCAACCCCTACTTGTAGTCATGTCCAATCATGTCAAAATGGCAAACTAGTTTGTCAACTATTTCTCATGCATTTGGACTTGCATGTACAAGCCAAAGTCATTTCATAGGCTGCTTGACTAGCTTCATTTCACTTATTTCCATTTCCATTTTCATATACACATGTTGATATGCCAAAATGTATCTAGGATCACATATGTATTTTTGTATCCACTTTGACTCAAGCTAGAAACTCATTGAAAGTTTGATATAAGTATGGAATACTTATTTCCACAAGTCATCAATGTGCGTAAACCATAACTTTCTTGGAACATTTTGCATATGTAATTGTTATTGTACCATCACCACACCTTGATTAGACCAGTCTCTACTTGAGAAAGATGGATTTATAGAGTAATAGAATTCCATCAAACTATAATGTATCACAAATAATAGAATTCCACTAGACTATAATGTATGACTAGTCATCATGATGCATCCTCAACATGTTTCACTGAATATACAAGTAGGATACATTAGTTGTACACGTTTTTGCAAGTGTACTATATCCATAGTGCAATTTGAAAGATCACATAGCTTCTTCTATATAGCACATGTGATGTGTGCTTGTACCCACACCACACCTTGAAGTAAAGTTGTGTTTGTATTAATAGCTCAAGACAATATGAATACTCATGGTTTACTTCACATGGTCCTTGAAGAAATCTCCCTATCATCCAAGGAAAAAGCATGCCTTTTCTAGGGAGCATGTATGTCATACAAGGAACACTCAGTAGCATATGTATGTATGCTCTTTTCTAGTAAACATCAAATTGCCAAACGTCCAGTAATGTGTCACTTGCCTTTGAAAGTTCATGACTATCACAAATGGCTCATCCTTTAGATCCGAAAGAGATTGGTCAGATTGTGGTGGAGCACTTTCAGAGGATTCTTGGGGAACCCAAAACACTTTCCATGGATAAGCTCAGAGCAAGAGAAAAATGTCAACTGGCTAGAAGGAGTACTATCCAAAGATTTGACTCCATCTTTCTAGACAAGGAGCTTTCCATTGAAGAATTAAAAGGTGTAGTTACTACCATGGCAAGGGGAAAAAATCATGGTGAAGATGGACTCCCAATCAAATTTTACCAAGTTTTTTGGGACACAATGGGCCCGTGCCTCCTCCTCCTTTGGCAAGAGTCCAAGTCAAAAGGTTTCCTCAACTCACAGATAAACACAGGTATGATTAAACTGATACCCAAAGGGGGCCCCAAGGAAACACTCAAGAATTGGAGACCTCTTACCATGCTTAATACTAGTTACAAAATCTTTGCTAAAGCTTTAGCCATCAGACTCAAATTCAAAATGAAAGAGTCCTAGATAAGGGAAGAACAAAAAGGTTTCATCCAAGGTAAACACATCCTAGAGGCCATTTTTACTCTTTGGGAAGGAAAAGACAAACATGGTACAGGGGATTCCATAGTTGTACTTTTAAAAAGATATATGTGAGGCTTGTTTCATGAGAGTAAGCAACACAGACAGCCCTTTCAAACATCTTTGACTCAAAGTACCGATGTTCTTCAGATCATTCATTCAAATCTATGGGTTCGACTATTATATCGTCTATTGGCAAGGCTTTGTACTTCATGAATTTCATTGATGATTACTCACGGAAGACTTGGATCTACTTCTTGAAACAGAAGTCTGATGTATTTAACACTTTCAAAGACCTCAAAGTCTTAGTAGAAAAGTAGACCAGAAAGTACCTAAAGATCCTTCATTGTGACAATGGAGGTGAATACAAGTCCATAGTATGGCATCACACGTCAGTTCACATGCAGATAGGATGGCATCACATGTCAATTCACATGCAGGTATACCCCTCACCAAAATGGGTTTTTTTTTTTAATTATAGGGTGATTGTAGAGTCATCTAGATGCATGCTTGATGAGAAGAATGTTTCAAAACAATATTGGGTTGAGGCATGTGACACAGCTTTGTACTTGATGAATAGGAGTCCCATAGCTTCATTGCAAGAAATAGCACCAGAAGACGAATTCACTAGAACTAAGCCCTCTAATGGTCACTTGAGAGTATTTGGCTCTCTTTCTTATGCCAATGTTGTTGATGCACTTAGGACTAAACTTGATGTCAAATAAATCAAGTGTGTTTTTCTTGGATATGCTGTAGAGTTGAAGGAATATTGACTCTATGATCCAGTAAGCAGAAGTTGATTATATCTAGGGATGTTATCATTGATGAGGCTTCATCATACTTTGATAGTCTGACTACAATTTCGACTTTGCCTCAGCGAGCATTGCTAGTGATACATCAAATTTCTTTGCCTACAGAGTCAGATAGAAGGTTCTTAACATAGTGGATACATGGTCATTATCGAGAATCCTGAAAGCTCCACTTCTAGTCTCAGAAGATCTACTCACAATTGAAAGACACCTGAGAGGTGGACCTACAATAGCAACTATGCATTCATGGCCACGGTGATGGAATTTGATGAGAGAACCTCCTTCAAAAATGCAGTGTAAGTCCCTGAGTTGCAACATGCAATGGATAAAAGAGTACAATGCTCTTCTCAAGAACTAGACTTGGACCTTAATAGACCTTTCTATAGAGAAGAAGCCCATAGGATGAAAATTGGTTTACAAAGTCAAACTCAACTCAGCTAGTGAGGTTGAGAGATACAAGGCCAGGTTGGTAGCCAAGGGAGATGCCCAAGAGTATGGTATAGATTATGAGGAGACCTTTGCATTAGTTGAAAAGATGACTACTATCAAGACAACCATAGGTCTTGTAGCTTACTTTGATTGGCACATCCACCAGATGGATGTGAAGAATGCCTTCCTCAATGGTTTTCTAGATGAGGAAATCTACATGATATAGCCTCCAGGATATGTTGTTACTGGGATGGAACAAAAGGTCTGCGGGTTACAAAAAACACTTTATGGTTTGAAATAGGCTCCTCGTGCATGGAATGCAAGGATTCATCGTCACTTTTTGACATCTAGTTTTCAACCATCAAATTCAAATCCCTCTTTATATAAAAAAGAATACAAAAGATATCGTTCTTGTAGTGCTCTATGTTGATGACTTTATTATCACCGGCTCCAATGGACATCTCATCTCAGAAACAAAGAGTCAGCTCACCTCAAAGTTTTGACATCAAGGATATGGGAGAACTCTGTGAATTTATTGGTATAGAAATATGGAGAGATGAGACAAGGATCACACTTTCTCACAGAAAGTACACTCAAAAGGTACTTAAGCAGTTTCATCTACATGATTGCAAGACACTCCCTACTTGTATGGAATGCAATATCAAGTTGTCACCACTTGACACTTCTCCAGCTTCAGATCCTCTATAGTACAGACAACTCATTGGCAACTTGATCTATTTGACTATTACTAGGCTAGGAATATCCTATGCAGTTGGTGTGCTTAGCTAGTTCATGCATAATCCCAAGAAGATTGATCTCCTTTGTAGCAAAGAAAGTACTCAAATACCTTCATGGTACATGGTATCATGACCTACATTATGCAAGGTCATCCGACTTACACTTCCATGGATACACAAATGCTGATTGGGCACGAGCTGTAAATGACAGAATATCCACCAGTGGATATTGCTTTAGTCTTGGATTCGTAAGCTTTGTCATGGCAAAGCAAGAAGCAACCAAAAGTGGTTTTGTCTTCCACCAAAGTAGAGTATAGAGGGTCCACCAAATTTCTAGAGACCCTACTATGTTCTATTCACATAATATGAGCAACATTCAGTTAGCAAAGAACCCAAATTTTCATGCCAAAAGGAAACATATTGAAGTGCATTATCACTTCATTCGTGAGAAAGTTCTTAGTGATGAGATTGACTTGATACATTGTCCGAGACAAGAACAAGTTGTAGATATCTTCACGAAGCCACTTTCCCTTGATCAGTTTACACACTTTCGACATCAGCTTGGTCTTCACCAATTTCAACTTAAGGGGGGGAAGTGAAGGTTAGGTTGTACACCTTTGTACATCATTTTTCTGATGGGATCTTTTTGCACTCTTTTGCATCTTTTTTTATCTTTATTTTTGTTGTTGTTATGCAACATTCAAAAAATTAAAAAATTGTGTTTTGTAAAGCACCCTCTTCCTATGCAGTGAAATTTAGGAGGGGGAGTTGAGAATGGTGTGTGCAAATTGCACCATAAGGGTTATGGGACAATTCCTAACCCTAACCCTATGGGGTCCATGTATATATTCCTATTTTATTTGGAATACAGTTAGTATCTTGTGCACTCCTCTCTCTCCCTCTCTCATTTCTATTAACATGCTAGAGGGAGCAAGAATTTACTAAGTGACTTAGTGAACGATGGTGTGTTAGAGAGAGTTAGTGAGTGGGGGAGTGTTAGAGGGAGTGATACTTTACTTAGTAAGTGACTGTGAGTTTGTGGAGTCTGAGAGATAGAGCGCAGAGTATGTTTTGTGAGAGGGAATGATACTTTACTGAGACTGAGTGGGTGATTGTGGGAGTGAACAAGAGAGTGTGAGACTTTAATGAGAGTTAGAGATTGAGAGAGACTTAGTGAGAAGAATATAGTGATTGAGTGGTAGATAGAGCAAAGAGGTATAGGAAGAAAGAGAGGTACTCTACTAAGAATTGGAAAGTAAGAGATGGCAAATGCTTTAACCATAAGGACCAAGAAATAGCAAGTGGTGGAATAAGAATGGCTAGTTGCTAGGACAGTGCTTAATATATGTAATTAAATCCATTGCAAAAATGGATCTTGTGCTCAAATTCATTGCACAAATTTATTTTTTTTGCTGAAACTTCTCTGCTGTGCCTTTATTGCCTGCATTGCTTATTCTCGAATAGATGTGTGGACGCTTGAAAACTTAAATGTGCTCCCGCTACATGCATTTTGATGATAGATAAAGCTAGGTAGGAATCTATTGTTATGTGCCTATCATGCCACTGTATGTACAAAGCTTTGATGAGCATAATTCCACTATCCTCTTTGGAATTTTTCTCCACTATCTTCTTTGGACTCCTTGTCTCCTTGCTCAAAGATTGGTTGTCCTCACAATTTCACCTTCAATTTGCTCTTTTGTTTCTACATTCTCTCCCTTGAGTGTTCGACTCACAATACCTTTGGTGCTAATGGATTCCCTATTTGTAAACAAACATGGGGCCCAGGAGTTGCAGATTAGATATGACTCTCTTGTTTGCAAGGTTTCACTATTGCATGTTAGAGACTTCTTTGGGCTCCAAGATGGGAACATTGTTCTCCAAGAGGAGATGGAACTACAGGATGTTGGGATCATTCATCAACCAATGGCACTCGATGGTGAAGATTTTGGATTCAAGCTGGAGCCAAAGTATAATTAGCATCCTCCTTAGTCATGCTTCAAGAACCAATCACATCAAAGAACACAGTGAGTGCACTCAGCTTCCTCGAGAGCCTCCCACTCCATAGTGCTTTGCATCTTGCTTTATTGAGTGCTGAAAGTATAGAAGAGGTGTTGGAATTGCCAACAATATACAAATGGTTATGTTGTATTTGCACTTCCACCTTCTTCTCATGGATCTCCAATGGTTGGCATGGATCAAAAGTCTCATGGCCATGTCTGGACACTTTACTCCACAAGCATGCAGGACTCTTTCAATGGAATAGTCCAAATAAGTAGATGTGTAGGATATTTGAGATGCTATGATTTTGACTATTCTTAAATGGACCAAACTAAGCTTTGTAACAAGACACATTGGAAGGGAAAATTGAGAAAGGCATGTCCAGTAGGCCCGATTGATAGAGAATGCGGTGCCTTGGTTTGTGTTCATTGTGGTGACATACTAGTATGTGTTGTGCAATGTGATGCTTTTATCTACTATTGCATTCCACATAACCGAGAACACACTACAAGATGTGTAGTGCATATGGGTGTTCATCAGCATTTGGTGGATGAATGTTGTAGTCGAGACAATAAAAAACAAGTGGATGATATGATATCAAAGCATGCAAAAAAGAACCTCTTAGCATCATTCAAAAATATTGAGGCTAGTGTTGCCAAATATATTATCCTAGAAATGTTGATTGGTGGAAAAGAGGATGCCAAAAAGGAGATGGATGAGACTAGCTTCCAAGAGGTTTTTATGAGTATTACACCATTGTCAAAAGAAGATGAATTCAGAGAGCTATCTAGTCAATTAGACATGGAATTGAAGGCATGGAAAATGGGATTGATGCAATACTAGATTTGAAAAGGCATTGCAGATATCCATTCCTACAGCGTATTCTTTTCCATGGCCAAATATTAGGTGATCAACAACCTCATGTCTTTAAGATGTTCACTTTTGGTCTGGATCAAGACTTGTGGATCAAGACTTGACCTAGTAAATAGCATGAGACCCGATGGAAGCTTGGGTGAGCAATGGTTGCATTTTGATCAGGTCCACCAAGTAAGAGGATGGTCCACCACGGGTGCCCATGTCTATGTCCCATTCATCAGAGAGCTCTTGAAAATTGCTACATGTGAATTCAAGATTGATGACAATGGTGCACAGATAAAGTTTTGGCAACTGCTTAATGAATAGTTAATAAAGAATGGGTTCCCTTTACAAGAATTTAGACATTTCATGGCCGATGGTGCAAGAGCAAATTGGCTTGCAATTAGGACTATGTACAATGGAGGGCCTTCCAATGTAATGGAAGGTAAGTGAGAGTGCTCTCAACGGAAGCAAGAATGGAAGAGGGAGAGAGAGAAACAAAGAGCCACACAAGTTTTGGTGGGTGTAGAACCACCCTAATCTTCTTTTTCATTCATTTATATATGTGTTTGAGTATTGTACATAACTGGGGTAAAGGCACAGTGACCTTTAACCCCCACAACCTCCCACTTAAAGGACAATGTGCCTTTAAGGGAGAACAACCAGTGAGCATACTATCCAATGCCCATCAATACATGACAATACTCAAACCGCTGGACTAGGTAGACTCTTTGTTAGCATATCTATAGGGTTATCATCTGTATGAACCTTGACAAGCTCTATGTGCTTGTCCTCAAGTACCTCCCTGATGAAATGGTACCTGACCTCAATGTGTTTGGTCTTTGCATGAAAGATGGGATTCCGTGCTAGCTGAATAGCACTCATGGAATCACTATGCAATGTCGGTACACCTGTATGAATCCCCAAATCTCCCACTAGCCGATCAAGCCATATAGCCTCCTTGCAAACCTCTATGGCTGCAACATACTCAGCCTCTATGGTAGACAAAGCAATGCACTTCTGTGCACGAGACATCCACGACACTGCACCACCTGCAAAGGTGAACACATAACCAGAAGTGGATCTCCTACTATCCACATGCCCTGCATAGTCTGAATCTATGTACCCAAGTACACGCATGTCTCCTCTACCAAAGCAGATGCACATCTCCTTGGTACCCTTCATGTACCTCATGATGCACTTAACTGCCTCCAATGCCTCTTTCCTGGATTAGCCATATATCGGCTAACAACTCCCACTGCAAATGCAATGTTTGGTCTAGTAGCTATCATAGCATACATAAGACTCCCAACTGCTGATGCATAAGGAACCTTGGCCATCATGGCCCTTTCCTCATCTGATTTGGGACTATCTGCATGACTCAGTTTCACATATGGATGCAATGGAGTACTCATTGCCTTCCCCCCCTCCATATTGAAATGCTGCAATACTTTTGTAACATACTCTTTTTGTGAAAGCCAAAGGAGTTTCCTACTCCAATCACGCGTGATGCGCATACCAAGAATATGACCTGCAAGTCCCAAATCCTTCATATCAAAGGCCTCATGCAACTTGGCCTTTAATGCATCTAGCTCATAAGTATTCTTGCTAGCCAATAGCATATCATCCACATATAGTGCCAAGATTATCAGGCTATTATCCTTAGCGCTTTTAGTGTAGAGGCAGTGATGAATTTCAATCCTTCTAAAACCCTGGGACCAAATGAAAGCATCAAACTTCTGATACCATTCTCTAGGTGCTTGCTTAAGACCATAGAGACTCTTCTTCAGCTTGCAAACTAAATGCTCTTTGCTCTTTTCTTCAAAGCCTTCCGATTGCACCATGTAAATTTCCTCATGCAAATCCCCATGCAAGAAAGCTATCTTGACATCCATTTGCATAAGCTGCATATCCTCTGATGCCACTAGTCCAAGCATGCATCTAAGTGTGTTCATCTTCACAACCGGGGAGAATATCTCATCAAAGTCCACACCCTTCTCTTGCTTGAACCCTTTAGCGACCAAATGGGCCTTGTACCTAGGCACATCATCACCTGTGACCTTCATTTTGTAGACCCATTTACATGGCAATGCTTTCTTTCCATGTGGCAAAGAAACCAAGTCCCAAGTCTTATTCTTCATAAGTGAACTCATCTCTGATTGCATAGCATACTCCCACTTGCATTGATCCTCATGCATCATAGCCTCTCTGTAGCAAGAAGGCTTCCTGCAATCAGTAAGCATCACATAGTCTACCCCTGGAACAAACCTATCAGGTGGTCTAGACACTCTAGATGATTTCTCAAAGGCATTTCAGCTTGCTGTCCCACCTGCATATCAACCACATTTGGCTCATCATTTCCACCAATAGATGATCCATCATCTACCCTTAATTGTATACCTGTGGGAGTACTTGGTGGTACCATTTCTTGCACATTTGGTGCATGGACAGCTTGCTGTCTATCAACATATGCAGGTGGATTCACATCCTAGAAAGTGATTCTCCTCATTTCCACATCCCTCATGGGTGCCTTATGCATCTTCTTCTCATTGAAGACTACATCATGGCTGTGTATGATCTTCTTTCCTTTGGATCCCAGAGATGATAGCCCATCTCTCCACTTTCACCATAACCCAAAAAGATGCATTTCCTAGACTTAGGATCTAGCTTCTTTCGAAGCTCTTTTGGCACATGTGCATATGCCTCACACCCAAATATATGCAAATGAGAGTAAGAGGGCTTCATGCCACTCCATGCCTCTTCAGGACTACCACCATCCAAACTCTTACTAGGTGATCTATTGATCACATGCACTGCAAGTCTTCATTGCCTCAGCCCAAAAACCACCAAAAAGACTTGCATTGGAAAGCATGCATTGCAACCTTTCTTGAATGGTACGGTTCATCTTTTTTGCAACTGGATTTTGCTCTGGAGTATGAGGGGATGTGAGCTCCCTCTTAATCCCACGTGTATCACAAAAATGCTGAAAGTCATGAGAGAGATACTCTCCACCATTGTTAGTCCGTAGGCATTTAAGCGTTCTACCTAACTGATTCTCAACCAAGGCCAGCCATTTTTGAAATACCTGGAACACATCAGTCTTTCGAGCTATAGCATAAGCCCACACTTTCGTAGTTGCATCATCAATGAATGTCACATAGTATTCAGCCCTGCCTAATGACCGTGTAGGCGTGGGACCACATACGTCTGAATGCACCAAGTTAAGCTTTTCAAACTCTTTCTTTCCCCTTCTATTATGGGCTGATTTAGTCTGCTTCCCATAGAGATAGTGCTCACAAAATTCAAAATCAGAGAAACTCAAATGCGGTACATAACCCAAACGGCATAAGAGTTTCATTCCATTCTCGCTCATGTGCCCCAACCTGCAATGCCACAAAGAAGTGCTTGGCTGCTCGGTTATTGCAACAACATGATCAAATACCCTTGATACATGTAAGGGATACAAAGTCCCACACTTGGCACCCCTAGCCAAAAGCATAGAGCCCTTCTGAATTTTCCAACTCTGAAAGCCAAAAGTGGTGTGAAAACCAGCATCATCTAGTTGACCCACTGAAATAAGACTCTTGGTCAACTTAGGCACATGTCTCACATGTTTCAAAATAAATGCACACTCATTTGCAAAAGAAAACTTTATGACACCTGCTCTCACTATGTCACATGCATAGTCATTTCCAAGATGCACACAACCTGTCTTTCCACTATCATAAGTGGAGAACTATTCCCTATGGGGAGTAATATGGAATGAAGCACCAGAATCGAAAATCCAATCCTGGGAATATGCATCATCTGAAGTGGTAAGCAACTTTGGAGATAAACTAGACATGAGGAGAACGTCATTGTCACTATCATGTGTGACTGCATTGATCTCCTCGATCTTCACTTTTCCTTTGTCCTCCCTTGGACTCTCTTCCTTTTGATTTGCACCCCAATTTGCATTCTTTTTCTTATCCTTTTGCTCTCTTTTCAGCTTGTAGCAATCCTTTTTCATATGGGCCTTCTTGCCACAGTGGTAACACTCAATGTTTTGCACCCTAGATTTGCTACGAGACTTCCCTCTTTCTTGGGACTTCCCCCTGAACTGTGATCTGCCCCTTTGCACATTTAAGGCTGCATCCTGCTTGTTGCCATCCATAGACTTCCGTCTAATCTCCTCGGCCAACAAGCTACCCACAACATCATCAAATTTCAATACTCCACGAGGTGCAGAGTTACTGACAACTGTATGGAAGGTACCCCATGAGGATGGCAATGAACATAAGAGAAATATTGCCTTAGTCTCCACATCAAAATTCATCTTCTGAGCCTGAAGCTGGCTGAATAATATTGAATTCGTTCAAGTGAGAAGCAATGGAGACCCCTTCCTTCATCTGCTACTCAAACAACCTCTTCATGAGGTAAACTTTATTAGAGGCAGTTTTCTTTTCATAAGTGGCACACAGTTTCTTCCACAAATTTTCCGTAGTCTGCTCATTTACTACTGTGAAATAAACTGACTCTGTAAGATGAAGTCTAATAGTAGATTTTGCTAATGCATCCAACTCATTCCAATCATCCTCAAACATATTTGCAGGCTTAGCTTCAATCCCTGCCAAGGGTTTAATCTGCTTCTTTTGAATAAGCACATCCCTTATTTGTTCTTTCCACAAAGAAAAGTTTGTCCCATCAACTTTTTTAATGCTGAAAAACTCCTTTTCAGACATGGAAGAGGATGCCATGATGCAAATGAAACAAAATCCCAAATGCTAGTACGTGCAAGAGAGAATCATACCAAATACTAGGTGCACCCAAATGTGTATGCCACAATAGAGTGAAATATCACCAAAACTCAAAGCTCAAAGCATCAAAAGATGCATCTGACTCATGTGCATATACTATGCATCCATATGAGCAAATCTGGCCCAAAAGAAAATGCCAACTGCAATGGCAATCCAAAATGCCAATAAGTGCCAAATGACTCAAGCATAAACACCATCCACTGGCATATGCATTAATAATATCTCATCCAAGAGAGCATAGCACTATCAGTGCATCACCTGCAATGTGTCAAAGCTATCCCTTAGCATAAAATAGCATCCATGTGCAAAGCGTCCATAAAAAATAGCATCCCACAAGGCAATTTGGGCCTATCAGCGCATCCAATAAGGACCGCAATGCATCCAAATGGCCTATAAATCATCCACTGCAACCCAATGCACACCATGAATGAGTGCACACTGCTCAAACTGCAACTAGAGTGGTCTGCATAAGGTATGCTCAAGAAATCATAGTCCCACGGTAATGACCGCTACTGAAAAATAGAACTTGAGATGCCTCAAAACATGGGCGCCATTGCATAATCGGACTCAACAAGAAAATTTGCAAATATCTCTCTTCTGCCGGAACTCCAAAATCCCAACCGATGAGTGAGAAATCGGAGTCAGCACTTATCCCTTGCCATGTGGCATAAATCTAAGGTTTCAAAACCTTAAAATGAAAAATGCATAACAGAGAGACGAAATCGAATACACAGAGATCTGTAACTCTGAAAATCCTCCACCGAATCGGGCAAGAATTGACAGGTAGGGGTTTTTGGGCGTCCAAAATGCAATGGGACAGACAGTTTTGGAAACTGTGGTCTCAATCACTGGGTCCAATACACGGACTGAAAAACGTTTTTGGAAACAGAGCTATTTGTAAACTCCACCAGAGTGCGAATGATGAGCAACATAGAAGTTTTAGGACCTTCTGAGTCCACCAGATCTGACAGATCTGCAAATGGTTGCTCCAAACTTGAGCTCCAACACCCGGGCAAAAAACGCAGAAACTGACACAGTGAGTCAAAAATCCAATGAAATGATCCCAGATTCAAGAATGAAGGTGTTTCCAAGGTCCTGAAGTAAAGTGGACACTAAAAGAAAGCAATAGTTGCCTCTACAAGTCAATACGGAGTCTCTGTCATCGAACAGAATAGGAAAAAGCTCAAAAAACGACTTTTTCTTTGAAAACACTTAACAGGCTCTCAAAACCACTTCGTAAAGCCAAAGTGACTTTTCCAAAGGTTCCTCCGAGGTCTCTGCATACTCAGATGCAAATAAAGTCACCCACAAAGCTTCCCATAGAGCTTCTTCTTCCTCCCACAAAGCTACTGAGCTTCAAACATTCACACACGCTCAGCTAGATCACCCGAGCTCTGATACTAGTTGAGAGTGCTCTCAACGGAAGCAAGAACGAAAGAGAGAGAGAGAGAGAAATAGAGAGCCACACAAGTTTTGGTGGGTGCAGAACCACCCTAATCTTCTTTTTCATTCATTTATATATGTGTTTGAGTATTGTACATAACCGGGGTAAAGGCACAGTGACCTTTAACGCCCATAGTAAGGAGAGAACATGTAGTTTCCATTGAGAGATGAGCATGATAGAGCACACAAGGAGATGCATTAGGCCACCATTTCAGGAAGAGCACAAGTAGCTATGCCAAAATTGGAGGGGAGAAACATCTGATGCTAGTGCATAGATTTGTAAGGAGGTTTTGAGGAAATGGTGGACACATTTGCACGTGAAATATGGTGAGTTTTGTAACCTTGAGAATTGGCTGGCATGGTGGGACATTTAGGTTTCCCAGTAGGGGGGTCATTTATTGAACAACATAAGGATAGTGGATTTGCCCTTGGAGTGAATTTGTCAGAGACCAAGCTTCATGGGTATGCTAAATACAAAAGCTTGTAGGAGGCTAGTGCTACATAATTGACATTTTCTATACTACACACTATAATGCTTACATGATTGGCAAACATTTAGTTATAGTTCCTAGTCTAGATAAATTGAGGGAGAAGATGATGATACATGCTTCTAGCAATGTATCTACCAAAAAGCTTGTTGATGTGGCTCACAATGTCATAGAAGAATCTAGCCTACAAAAACCTAAAATGCAAAGGCCATATATGGAGCAAACCTAGATTAGAAGGAGAAGAGGCTCTACCACTCCTGATACAATGATGGAGCATGATAGTCATAGGCCTGAGTATATTTATGTTATCAGCAAGCGGCCAGTTGGTGGGAGGGGAGCAGGCTCATCAAGTGACATGACAATCTATGCAAAGAGACCATTGTGCATGATGCTTATTGGGATACAGGAGAACAGAGCCACTGTAGTGTGATCACATGCTTTGGATATATTGCTGAAACAAAGACAAGGTGTGGAGCACTCACAAATGTAATGGGTCAAAGTGTAAGTGCGGGTGTACCTGCACCTTGTTTCAAGGGTAGAAGACAACATCCTAATGGTATCAAAGAGTAGTTTGTGTGCTTTTGTAATGCCTCTATGGTGCATAGTTGGTGTGTTGATTAGTCTATCTTGGGTGTGCATGGTCATTCATCTATAAAAGGTTGCAATTGGGACTTCCATTAAAGCACATGAGAAGGAGCAGTTGCAACAAGAAGGTTTTGTGCTTGAGGAGGATAACAATCCAGATGTGGAGGGAGCACACATGGCAAGGAGTGTTGCAGCAATGAGTCATGTTCATGACTGAAGGGATAACAAAATAGTAAAGTGATGATCAAAGTTGAGTAAAGATTTTCAAGAGAGGATTCATAAGGCTCAATGTTTGAATGCTAAAGTTTTGCAAGAGAAAATAAGTATTCCAAATGAAATGCATCTATTTCATGTGCATAAAGAGAGTTATTTTGCAAAAGGCCTTACATGCATAGTGACAATATCAAAGTTTCCATGATGCTTTTGCAAGGACTTCATGCAATCAGATGCAAAGAAAGGGACATACATTCTATGTAAAACATCTACTTTGTATTCATGGGCGTTTTGGGATTTAGTGACAAAGTGCATGAGTTCATGCACTAGGATGCACTTACAAAGGTTGAATTTTTCTAAGCCTTGGCTTCTCATCAAAACCATCCAAGTATTAGAAATGGAGTTGGTTGAATTTGGAGACCACAGTGAAGACATTTTGGTTAGTAGTGGGTATTTGGAATATGTATGTGGGTGCATTAGCAAATTTTTGGACACTACTTCACATAAGCCATACTATAGTTATGATATATCTATTTTGTAATTTTGAAAGATGTTGCCAGTCCAATAAAGATGTGAGCTCGGGGGGGTCACTCATCATATGTAACCCTATCACGTGAGTTCAACAAAAGGATATTTTTTATTTCTAAAATTTACAGAAATAAATATACATAAGGGACTATTTAAAATAGTTTTGGAAAAAATTTACAGATTTGTATAGAAAAGGGGTACATTTTATTAATGAAAAATTTTACAGATAAGGGATTTTAAATATAGGCCTTGAACGCACGTGATATAGAGGGTTTATACATAGTGACCCCCCTGAGGATGTGAGAGAACTCTTTTGATTTTCTTGTACATGTGCAAACCCTTTTGATTATCTTCTTGTTCAAGTATGGTTCTTATTGTTTGAGAGAAAAGATTTGTATACATGTAATAGGTAGGGCAAGAAACTATTGACATCTATTCCAGAGTTGCAAATTCATATACAATTTTCAGAGATGGTCTACACAACAAGAAAAAGCACCCATAGATGCATGCACAGACGCGTTTCATGAACTAAATAAAAAACTTATGGGCGCGTCTATTTGTGCATCTATTTTTGCGTCTAGAGACCCGCGTCTAATTGCGCGTCTATATATCAAACACACGTGCATATAGATGCATAGTTAGACGCACTTATAAATGCGTTTATAGACGCACATATAGATGCAAGTCGAACACACAGACGCGTATATAAACGCATTTTTAAATGCACTAATAGACGCACTTTATTTTTTTTTTTAAATTTTTTCTTGTAACTGTATGTTGTGTACGCTATACAGTTACAAGAATCCCATATCCACATTGTGTAATTCAATTCTTACAGCCAACCGCATTTTAATTACAATTCCAAATAAAACATTACAACTCCAAAATGCAATAAAATTGAAAGCTCAAAAAGTGCTTGTATATACATATAGCACGAAGCTAAGCCATGTCATGTGGCTTCAAGTACAAAAAAAAAGAGGAGTGTATATACAAGAGGCACAAAGCCAAGCCAGTGGCTTTAAGTACAAAAAAAAAGTAGCTACCACTACTTGTACGACTAATCTATGTTCTCCAGGTCCTCGCTCCCTTCCACGCTCCCTTATGCGCTCCCTTCTGTGCCTCCTTCCTCCTCTTCCTCATCGTCTTGTGCACAGGCCTGTAAATAAGGGACAACATATATCAATGTATGAAAAATCAAATCTTTACTTATAATTTTGGCATTATTTAATTACTTTCAAATACTTGGGGGGCCGCTCCAGTAGCTCGGGTATGCTGCTCCTCAGTAATCAACCCATCATCATAGAAGTGCCTCCATGTATCTCCTCTGCAATGGTGGTGGTGGTAGGCTGTCTCCACAGGAGTAGGGTATCTACCCACGATCTTAAGCTGCATGACCACAACATACTTTGCGGAGGGATTAGTACAAAGAAACAACCTCCTAATAAACTACATAAGCAATATAATTTGAGATCGATACTTACAAATTGGGCCTCCCATGATTCAACACCCCCTGCTCCAAAATGCGTGCTTCCATATTCCTCCATCTGGATCCTCCGTGCCTCCACGTGCTACAGACTGGGGTCCTCCCTTGCTGACTTCATTGCCTTCTTCCACTCACGCTTCTGAGCGGTGTGGGGCGGGCCCCTTGGTGGTTGACTTGCCTCAAGCCTGGCAAGCTTCGCTAGTGCCTGCCTCTTCAGCGAAGATCTTTTATTGCCAAGTATCGTAACAATCTTTGACTTGGCCCATTTATCTGTGAACTGGCGATTGGGGGGGTTAGGATACCTAGAGCGAACAGTAGCGAGGGTCTCATCAGCCAACCTCTTTGGGTGGTCTTTGTAGTGGATAAAGCAATCTCTATAATTGTTAGCAATTACAGAGTGCATGAAGGCCATGATGTCCTTCCCCCGCGCATTCATCAAGATGCCTCCTGTCTGAGTGATGTCATAATAAATCGTACCATCACCCAGAGGCACGTCTAAATCATCTGAATCATCATCCTCCCCACCGCCATATGGCCCAAAGCATTGTGCCATGCATCCCCCACCGCTCTCCCTACTACTACACCTGCTACCCTGTCGTGTCGAGCTCGTATGCTGGCCACTCGTAGCTGGAGACTGCACGGGACTACGCTGACCACTCGTAGCTGAAGAACCGAGTCTCGACGGCATAGGAGTACGTCGACGGCTCTGCGAGACAGAAGGACCTTCTGACGGCATGGGGAAAGGGGCATAAGACGAGATGGTAGAAGGGGCATAAGACGGCATGGGGGAAGGGGCATAAGACGGTACGGGGGAAGGGGCATAAGAAGGGGCATAAGACGGCTATGCTGACTCCGCTGGGTGATCTCAAGCAATGTGGGGTGGCTTGGAGTCTGTAGTGTCGGCTCCTAGGGAGTGTTTAGAGTACCCATCATATACCCGTATAACTCCGCAAGACTAGGAGGGTGCCCTAAAAGGTTATATAAGTCCTTCCAAATAGATTCCCGGCGATCAAGTGAGCTGGAAGCGCTTCTTGGCCACATGTTGAACTGGAAAAAAGGAAAAAAATCTATTACTGATGAGCTGAGAAGAAAGGGGAAGAAAAGAGAGGCTTACTGTCAGAGCGCATCTATAGATGCATCTGATTTGCGCCTCTATATACGCATCTAACAGAGCGTCTAACAGCTCGTCTAACAGAGCGTCTAATAGAGCATTTAACAGAGCATCTAACAGACCATCTAACAGAGCGTCTATCGACGTGTTTGTCTGTGTCTGCAAATAGGCCAGACGCGTGTTTAGACGTGCCTGTAGATGCGCTTTTAGACACGCTCTAAGATGCGCCTATAGATGCGCTCTGATAGATGGGATTTCTAAAAAGTAGAAAAGGACATTGCGCCCGACACAAAAACGTGACACTGATACCCAGATCATGCGCTTCTTAGATACGAGAAAGTACAAATCTAGAGAGACCAAACTTCCAAACAAGATCAACTGCAAAAAGACTTACTTGGATAGAGGTATGGAAGGTTCTTCTTTCTTTTTCAAAGTTGCTTCTCCTCCTTGTTCGTCCTCCTCTCCTTTAAGCTTAGAAGTGTGGGTGCCTTTCTCTTGAGTGTAAGCTTGGAAGTAAGTATGGGAGCCTTACTCTTAAGCGTCGAAACTATGGATCTGCTAATAAGGAAGGAAGCAAGACGTGTGAAGTATAAGTAATGTGAAGAAAAGAAAAGCGAGCGACACCCTAAAAAGCAGGTTTAAAAGCCGAGTCTATAGTCGCATCTAATAGCACATCTATAGGCGCGTCTAAATACACAGAGTAGACGCGCTTTTAGACGCACCTTTAGATGCGATTTTAGACGCACTTTTAGATGCGCCCTTAGACACGCCACAAAGTTTAAATTAAACATTTGAAGAAGAGCAAATTTGGTGGGTTGTTTGTTTGTAGGATGTCTTCATCTTCAACAAGTAGCTCCAGTGAGGATGAATCCCTCCGTATCCACCATTACGAAATGTGGTTGGAGCAAAAAATCAAATGTCTATGTGATCGATGTCAAGGAAACATGTATCGTGCACGCAGTATTACACTCAATCATATCTCAAAGTATGGAGAATAGGATGTGACCGTAAATAGGGTAAGGTTTGTAAGTTAAGGTTGATTGAGATACCTATGGGTGTTCATATGTTTGAGTTATGATCCCGTTTTAATTTGATACAACATGCAGTGCTACACCCGCGTATGTTACCCTATGCTCATCGTGAGGAGGCGAAGCATCGGCGATATGAGGTGGGATCTGCAGGAGGGACCGTTACGGATGCATGGAGTGATGGTGATAGTAGCCCTCTGCCATTACCTCATGAAGCCGTGGAGGAGGAGGTGTTTGATGATATGGTGCAGGATTTATATGTCCATCAAGGGAGGGATAATAGCATGGAGCAGGATGATCTTTTTACTATAGTATCGACTCCACTGTTTGAGGGGTGCACATTCTCTGTTCTACGTGCCTCCCTTGAGTTACTAAACTTGCAAACCATCTATGGATGGAGCAATGCAAGTTTGAATGCATTACTCAAGTAAGCTTTAAAGTCGATTTTGCAAACATGGTGAATTATGCTAGTGGGTCAATTACTCGAATGCTTTTCCTCATTTATGGTCTTCACATGCAGGCTATTGTGTAAAATGCTTCCAAGGGAGAATAAACTACCGACCTCAAGAGATATGGCAAGGCAACATGTGACCTCTCTTGGAGGATTAGATTACAAGCGCATCCATGCATGTGTCAACGATTGTGTTTTGTTTCGTGGACTACATAAGGATGCAAGAGAGTGTCCTACTTGTGGAGAGGCAAGATATAGAGCAGATCTCAAAACCTTGGACGTGCCTCATAAGGTATTGCGACATTTTCCCATAATCCCTCGCATCCAACATATGTTCAAGTGCAAATCTATTGCAGAGCTCATGTCATGGCATTCCTCCCATCGATCAACCGATGGCAAGTGGAGAACTCCTGCAGACTCTCCTACATGGAAGCATATTGAAGACACATGGCCAAGCTTCAAGGAAGAACCTAGGAGCTTGAGACTTGGATTGGGTATGGACGGTGTGAACCCATTTGGTCTCAAAAGCACATCTTATAGTGTATGGCCAGTGGTATTGGTGAATTACAATCTTCCACCCTCTATGGCTATTAAGAAAGGACATGTCATGCTGTCCCTTCTAATTCCAGGGAAACATAAAATCAAAAACCCTGATGTTTATTTGGAGCCTTTGATTGATGAGCTAGAGATACTTTGGAGAGGTATCGAGGTGCATGATGTGAGCAGGCCTCCCTCGTCATGAGACTTCAACTGCAAAGCAGTCTTGATGTGGACGATGCATAACTTCCCAGGCTATGGCGAGTGTTCAAGTAAGCATTGCATTTTTAATTATGAATAGGCAAAGGATGTGGCACCCTAAACCCACCTTCCACTCTTAATTGCATCTATTGTTCAGGTCTCACTACATCAGGTTACCATGCATGTCCTGTTTGTGGTCCTTTGCTAGTTGCCTCATGGGCAGATGCATTGAATAAGGTCATCTATGAGAATCACCATCGATTTCTCCCACCTGATCATCCTAGATATGTTGCCCCTTGGAATGAAGTCCTCCCACAATCACTCACCGTAGGAGATTGGATGAGAATTTGGAACGGTTCTATGACTCCTCCACCACTTGGCATGAGCCGGTAAGGGTTTGTAACTATTGGCTGGAAGTAAAGATTGGCTACATTGGCTGAAAGAAGCACGCTATTACTACAATTCGTACTCCCACTGGATGGATGAGGTGTTTGAAGGGAGCCTTTACAAAGAGCAAGAAAAGAGGTGTAGAGCAATTGTATGGCTTGAAATCTCATGATTGGCACAAGATGCTCCAAGTAAGTATTTTATGTGCATAATATCTTTTTCCTTTCAAATTTGTGAGTGAATAGCTATAAGCAACTAATCAACCACCTCCTCACGGGTTCAGTTCATACTACCTACTAGCATTTCACGTGGTGCATCGAAGGACATGAAAGATTGTATTTGCAAGATGGGTGAGCTTGTGAGGTATGTGATCTCAAAGGAAATAGATCCCAGCACGCTTAAGAATGCTCGAGTTATGTCAGTGGAGGCGGTTTGTTTAGTGGAGACATTTCCACGTTCTATTCTCATATGCCAACTATATCTCATAGTGCATTTGGTGGATGAGATTGCTATATGCGGTACTATACATGCACGATGGTTGTTCTTCCTAGAGTGCTTCATGAAGACCTTGAAGGGCTTCATGAGACAAAATGCAAGACCCAAAGGTAGCATGGCCAAGGGTTGGTTGGTACAAGAGTCACTTGTATATATTTTTGAGTTTCTTGTTGATGTGGATAGCTCTCTCCCATGACTATGGAGAGATGATGAAGACATAAGGATGACCTCTATTGTGCCTCAAGGGAAAGGATGCAACAAAGTAATAGACACGGAGTTGCATAATAGTATCAACCTCTTTTGCGTGCTTAATAGTGATGTGATGAAAAGATGGGTGACAAGATACGAGGATGCAAAGGCAAGAAGACAAGAAGAAAGGGCCCTCTTTCGTACACACCACAGATCTCGTGTGCCATACCCTCAGTATCTAAGAGCACTTCCAAAGGATATTCATGTGGATTGGCTACTTGATGAAATGGAGAAAGCAGAGAAAGACGAGGGGATGCATATCACAATGGAAGAATGGGAGTATGCTAGGGGATGCATGAGCAAGGTCGGTAAATAGAATGTTATGCATAAGTTAGGAGCTTTCAATAATTTAGATTGCTTATTTAATTGATTTTTTCTTGGTGTAGTGCACTATGTTCAATGCTATATGGTGTGAGGGCAAGCATTTTCGAACACAACGAATTGATGATAAGAGAAACACACAAGATTGCGGCGTCATTGCTAGCTTTGAGGGAGCCAATGGAGCCATGGATGATTATTGTGGCATAATCCAAGATATTATTATGCTTGACTTTCGATGCTTCTTTGTGTATGTTTGGGATGTAAAGTGGTTTAAGGACGTGGTGGAAAGAGGCCCTAATGCAACAATCAAATGCCATGCAAGTGGCTTTGTAACTATTGACTCCACAAAGTTTTGGCAAAGTAGGAAGGACACACTAGTACTACCGCAACAATGTGAACAGGTAGTGTGCACACATATAAAAATACTCGCTTTTAAATATTTGATGCAAGAAAAGTAACATGATTGTATTTGTGTTTGAATTAGGTTGTCTATCAACCAATGGTGGATAATAATAGATGGTGGCATGTCATACCTATTATGCCACGTTCCAAAGTGATGTATAGTACATTTACTAATATGGAGCGTATGGAGGATGATCATGGCCATGGACGTGATGATGACCATGATACAAGAGAGGAGGATGATCATGAGATAGGAGATACAGATATTGAGGCCATTACCCATGAGGACGAGCCTACCATTCAAGATGCTGATTTCGATGAGCACATGAGTGGCACAAGTAGTAGTGGGTTGAATGTATTTGTAGATCTAAACACTTGTTTGGATTTTGAAGTAGATAGTTTGGCAACGGTTGATCTCATTGAGGATGAGATTGAACCGTAGCCCCATAATTGATATTGGCAAAACTATTTTACATATTGTCTCATTCTTTTCATCTCACTTAATTCTTGTATATGTGGGCTTGCAAAAAATTATGTGCTTTGGTAATCATGGGCAATGTTTGGAAAGCAATGATGTACACCAAAATCTCACTTTTTGTATTCTATGGTTTGCGTTTATTTATGTGTCTAAATGCGCATCTGATTCTCAGTGTAAACGTGCAAATAAACGCGCTAATACACGCACAAATAGATGTGCTAATAAACGGGATGTTAGATGGGCCCGTATTTTCTCAGGTTAGACACGCACATAGATGCGGTAACTTACACGCAAATAGACGAGCTTTTAGACGTGCATTTAGATGTGCCCATAATTCCTCTACTAAAGCAACGCCTATAGACACGCCCGCTATTTTGCATGTCTACCAAGCGCGTCTATAGTTGCTTTGTGTTGTTGTGCTAGTCTTCCAGGCAAACAATTGTTATAATGAAGCAATATAGATATACAAACTTACAACAACTGCTTTGCACCAAACCACTATCCACCCCAATAATGAAAATTAGGTCCTTTGCAGAGGTAAGTGTAAATATGGCTATACATTTTGCTCAAGAGCAAAGGGTTTCACATCAATGATTGCTACTTTTACAACATTGATAAATGAACTCCAGTGCAACTGGCTCAAACTCATCGCTCGAATTTTGGTAATCCCCATAAAACTAAATATTAATATTCATATTTCTTTTTTTCTCGCTTGCTTTTTTATGTCCACTTTCTTTTTGCTGCTTGCCTTCTGGTAATCCTTAGACCAGACCTCATAAAACTAGATTGTACAAATGGGGAGGCAATCCAAAGGATATGACTGGAACGTCCTAACATGCATTTGTCCAAGGATGCAAAAATAGGATGTGGCTTTCAAGGACTTCTCTGCCAATCCCTTCGAGTACAACACTTCTACATGAAAATGAGGTAAAGGTTATCCTCTTTGATAAGGCTCAAATATGGATACCAAGATTAAAAGAGGAATCATATCTTGGCCACAAAGTAGAGGACCCCCCTAGGACAAATACAAAGATACATCGGTCAGGAGAGATCTTTTATCAAAATCCTTGAACATTAATTCTCAATACATTCACAAAAGGAGAACAAGGAGGAACAAACACACCACAAGATCTACAACAACTCAATAAGGTTTTCCAAGAGCAAGGACACCTAATGCATGCATTCAAGAATGCTTGGTAACAATAGTTGACATAAGTTAGGGGAAACTACAAAAAGGTAGAATCAAACGAACAAACTTAAATCAAAATAGTGAGATGCAAGACTTAAAATAGGATCTCATTAAACTTAGACAAATGTTAGCAACTGACACTAGCCCCTATCAAAGATA
Organism: Dipteris shenzhenensis; assembly: GCF_047967505.1. Classification (NCBI taxonomy): domain Eukaryota; kingdom Viridiplantae; phylum Streptophyta; class Polypodiopsida; order Gleicheniales; family Dipteridaceae; genus Dipteris; species Dipteris shenzhenensis. Next base: position 32,002,953 of record NC_141607.1, on the reverse strand, counting down.
TACACCATTTGGTAAAATTCAAAAGGGAGAGTAACAATATCAAGACGACACAAAGACTCTCAAGCCAAGATATTTCCAACAATAAATATCAAAGGGGACTCCAACAAAAATCACTCATTCAAATGGCAACCCAACAAAATGAAAACATGGACCCACCAACAGAAAAGAAAATGGTCATCCAACATCCACATATATTCCATTTTATATAATCAAAAGCAATCCAAACAAAATCTATTTGGATACAAAAGAAATATGTGTATTGCTTTGTTCCCAATCAACATCAACACTTGGACAAAAGACTTGTGAAGATTGTGGGAGAGAGGGAAGGAGTCTCACTTGCGGCTTTCTCACAATCACAATGGGGGAATACACACAAAGGTGGAGGCTGAAAATAGTTTTCCTCTTCTTAGTTGTGAAAGCCAAAAGAACTCTAGTACAAAGAAATAGAAGAACCCTATATGTGGGTCTCAAACCAAACTCAACTAACTAAGGTGGCATACTAACTGAGCCATGACCTAGTGTAGATAAGGATAGCTATCATCTAGCTATTATTCGTGGGCGGTGTACTAACCGCATCTCCAGCTAACAAGTCGGTGACATAAATACACAACGGTCACCCTGGCATATCTCGAGTGGAGCTCGATATCTCAACACTCCCCCTTGAGCTCAATCCCAAATCCTGCATGCCAAGCAGGTCTCTAAACTTGCGCAGCTTCTCTGCGCCCAATGCTTTCGTGAATATGTCAGCTACCTGATCCTCTGTGCTGACATAAACTAGATCAATAAGACCTAGTAAAACCTTCTCCCGCACATAGTGATAATGCACCTCAATGTGCTTTGTTCTAGCATGAAAGACTGGGTTCTTTGCCAAGTGTATACTGCTCATGTTGTCACAATAAATGACAACTGGCCCATCTGTAGACTACTGCATATCATAGAGTAGCTTATGCAACCAAGCTACCTCACATGCAGCCATTGTTGCACCCCTGTACTCAGCCTCTGTGCTCGACAAGGCAACTGTAGGCTATTTCTTGCTGCTCCAAGTGACTGCAGCACTCCCAAAAGAGAACATATATCCACTGGTAGATCGTTTATCAGAAATACTACGAGCCCAATCAGCATCAGTGTATCCATGGAACTGTATCCGAACCCCAGCCTCATAAAATAGTCCATACTGCAATGTGGACTTCACATACATGAGTATGCGTCTAGCCACATCCAAATGCGGTTTCCTTGGAGCCTGCATAAACTGACTTACCAACCCAACAGCATAGCTCAAATCTGGCCTGGTAATAGTCATGTAAATCAAACTTCCTACTATGCGTCTGTACATAGTAGGGTCTTCCAGAAGCTCACCTGCATTTGTGCTTAGCTTCACATTCTGCTCCAAAGGAACTGAAATAGGCTTACAGCCTGTCATCCCATATTTGGACAGCATGTCCAATCCATACTGCCTTTGCAAGAGCTGTATCCCACTTGGTGATCTAATCACCTCAATGCCCAAGAAATAACGTAGCTCTCCCAAATCCTTCATCTCAAACTTTTGCCTCAATAGCATTTTCACATGAAGGATATCTTCATCACTATCACCTGTGATGATCAAATCATCAACATAAATGACCAGCAGCATAATCCCTTTCTCTGTTTTTCTCACATAGAGTGAGAAATTTGCCTTGGAAATCTGAAAGCCAATAGTGACAAGATACTGTCCTATCTTGTCAGACCATGCTCTAGGTGCTTGCTTCAAGCCATACAAGGCTTTCTTCAACCTGCAAACAAACTCAGGATGAGTAGCATGAACATAACCTGCTGGCTGCTCCATAAAGACCTCTTCTTGCAAATCACCATGCAAGAAGGCATTCTTTACATCCATCTGATGTAAAGACCATCCCTTTGATGCAGCCATAGCAATGGCTGCTCTTAGGTTGCCATCCTTGCAACCGGGCTGAAAGTTTCTTCATAATCAATGCCATATGTCTGTGCATACCCCTTGACAACTAATCTTGCCTTGTATCTATTCACAGAGCCATCTGCATTGTGGTTGATCTTATAAACCCACTTACAGCCAATTGCATTCTTGCCTTTAGGTAAAGGCACCGATTCCCATGTAGCATTAGCATCCAAGGCATCCATTTCTTCATCCATGGCTTTCTCCCATTTTTCATTTCCCATGGCTTGCTCAAAAGAAGTGGGTTCTAGTTCCTGTATCACTTTGACCATATAGGCATAGTGAACGGCTATAAATCCATCATATTTCAGCCTATCCACAGGATACCTAACCCTGGTAGACCTGCGCAAAATAGGCTCACTTCCAGGTGCTCTCAAAACATCCCTGGTCTTCCTTACTCCAGGTGTAACAACAGAAGGAATACCCAACTCATCATCAATGCTCTGCTGTTCTGAGCCACTGGATTCACCATCCACACAAGAGTGGCCTGCATTCACATCAAACATGGGCTGATCTACCTTCTCTTTTCCTTTTCGTGATACCTGCGTACCACTCTCTGCATTGCTTTGAGGGGATTCTCCTGATCTCAATCTGCCTGTCCATGGCGAAGTATGTGAACCACTGGTAGAGGACACTCCAGGTCCACTGATATTTTGTGATTGCTGTTGTGCATTCTGTGCAGCATTACCATTTTGTGCATCTACATCAATCATCACATTTACTGGTTTATACCAGCTGCTCATCTCATCAAAAACAACATCTCTACTCACTGTGAACTTACGTGTAGAAGGGTTATAGCATCTATACCCTTTCTGCTGCAAAGAATAACCAATAAAGACGTACTTCTCAGCTTTTGGATCCAACTTGGACCTCAACTCATCTGGCACATGGACATAGGCAATGCAACAAAAAATCTTCAAATGAGAAATATCTGGTTTCCTACCAGTATACATCTCCTCTGGTGTCATGCCATGTATTGCTACAGTGGGAGTCCTGTTCATTATATAGACTGCTGTAGCAACTGCTTCAGACCAATAATAATCTGGTAGATCTTTTTCATTTAGCATAGCCCGAGATACCTCTCCAATATGCCTGTTTTTTCTTTCTGCAATTCCATTTTGCTGTGGGGTATGACTGCATGAATATTGCTGCTTTATACCATGCTCCTGCAAGAACCTTGTAGACTCATTTGAGAGGTACTCTCCCCCTCCATCTGACCTTAGGCATTTTATTTGCAGGCCTGTTTCTTTTTCAACCATAGCTTTGAAAGCTTTGAAGTGCCCAAACACTTTACTTTTCTTTTTCATAAAATACACCCACAGTTTTCTGCTGAAGTCATCAATAAATGTGACAAAATAGTGACAGCCTCCAATAGATGCAGCTTTTGTAGTCCACACATCAGAGTGGATTAATTCCAATGGCTTTTTACTCTCTTGAACATGCCTAGGAAAAGGTTTCCTTGCCTGTTTCCCAAATTGACAGGCTTCACAGACCTTGTGCATTTCTGCAACCTTGAATTTAGGCAAGCCTGCAATAATATTTTGGGCTTGCATTGATTTAAGTCGCTGTATATTAACATGACCAATGCATTTGTGCCGGATATCAATATCTGCAACTACATCGGTCCCATGTGCAAACATTGCTGCACTCAATTCAGGCATGTCTGCATCCAACGTAAACATCCTGCCCTTCTTCTTTCCTTTTGCTATCAAGCGACCATTATTTTTCATATCCTCAACAAAGCATCCATGAGGATTAAATCTGACCTGCAAGCCCTGCTCAACCATCTGACCAACAGAAACCAAGTTCTTGGTGATGTTCGGGACATGAAATACATCAGACAAGTATTTCTTTTTCCCATCCTGCATAGACAAAGGAATTTTGCCAATCTGCACAATAGGATGTGCAGTATCATCACCAGTCTCCACAAATCCTAGTTTTTCCATTTTTCTTGCATCCTACATCCATTCTGCATGACCTGTCATGTGGTTTGATGCACCTAAGTCAACGTACCACACATCATTTTGTTCTTCTACACTTGTCACAGAATTGGTCATATGCTGCACCATAAATAGATGCTCATTTCTGTCATCACCCTGCCTGCTAGAAGATGCATGATTGCCTTGCTACAATTTTCCATTCATAATGTCATTCTGCTTTTTGTAGCAGTCCTTAGCCATATGACCCATTTTGCCACAATAGTAGCATTCAATATTGCTGTTTGCATTTTGGCCTCTCTGCCATCCACCACGGCCTCTTTGGCTCCCCCTGCCTCTAGAGTTACCACGTCCTCCTGCATAGGACTGGTTTTCTTGCGTTTGCTGCATATTCTGATTTCTACCACGGCCTGCAGATCGGCCTCCTCTACCTCTGCCTCTACCTCTGCCAGCATTTGAGTAGAAGACAGTTTCTTTTGAAGTTCCTGCTGAAGAAGATGCACCCCCATTTCTTTGCTCTTCGAAAATTAGAAGAGCAATCAACTCCTCAAAATCAGGAAATTTTTCACGGACGGCAATGGATGTCCGGAACTGTGCATAATCCTTTCCTAGACCATTCAAGGTCACAGAAACCAAATCATCATCATCCACTGGCAACCCAATGGAAGCGAGTGCATCTGCAATTTTCTTCACTTTCATGTGGTAGTCATTTATGCTCAAATTTTCTCTCTACACATTGTGCAACTCCTGTTTGAGTTGCATTTTCCTGGCTTGCGTATTTGTGCTGTACATTTTTGCCAAAGTATCCCATGCCTCCTTTGGCGTATTTGCATCCTGAATATGCACAATCATGGAGTCCGAAATACTGATAGACAGCCAGTACATAACTTTCCTGGCTCTCTCATGCCATCCTTTAAATGCCTACATTTCCTGTTGACTGGGAACATTAGGAAGAATAGGTTCTTCTTCATTTCCTATAATGAATTCCTAATAGCCTTTTCCCATCAAGAAATTCGTCATTCTAAACTTCCATGCCTGGAAGTTGTTCTTGTCAAGCTTTTCAGTGACAATCTATGAAAGAGAATCAGATGCCATTACAGAACACTGCAAAATAATCTGTCACTGCAAAAAACATAGCTTTTGCCTCACACGGGCAGATCTACAAAACTGACGAAAGTGGTATTTCACCACACAATCACTTCCTAGTGACGATTTTGCATCAACAGGCAACGGGCATGAATCTGCAACTCCCAATATCTCTGCACACAGGCATACGATGCAATTTCTGCGGCACCTTTCCACCGACTAGCCATGCAGTGGTCGCACAGCAAAAAATAGGGCCTTTTTCTGAGTGCCTACGAAGAACTTCCGCCTTCAAAACGGGCCCCGAAACGGCCTCAAATCAAAAAAATAAAGTCACTAAGGGCTTCGCCCACTCCCGCAGCATATACTGCGCTCTCGCCACACCGCGAAGGGCGTCTCAATCTAAAATAGTGCACTCCTGCACTTCTGGCTGTGCTACCTGTAGAGATTTGCTCCCAAACTCGAAATAGGAAAGCAACACTGGTCCTCTTACTAGGACACCACGAACTTGGCTTGCTTTCTTGAGCTCCTTACCACGAACAAGGCTCTGATACCATGTGAAGATTGTGGGAGAGAGGGAAGGACTCTCACTTGTGGCTTTCTCACAATCACAATGGGGGAATACACACAAAGGTGGAGGCTGAAAACAGTTTTCCTCTTCTGAGTTGTGAAAGCCAAAAGAACTCTAGTACAAAGAAATAGAAGAACCCTATATGTGGGTCTCAAACCAAACTCAACTAACTAAGGTGGCATACTAACTGAGCCACGACCTAGTGTAGATAAGGATAGCTGTCATCCAGCTATTATTCGTGGGCGGTGTACTAACCGCATCTCCAGCTAACAAGTCGGTGACATAAATACACAACGGTCACCCTGGCATATCTCGAGTGGAGCTCGATATCTCAACAAGACTAAGGTGGGCATGGATACCCAAAAGATGCATCAACAAAACTAAGAATACCACTACCCTTAGAAAACTTGTAACTATTGATAGACCATGCAATGAACAAAAAGAACTATGGGCATCTTGATGATAGTGTGCACGACCTACAAAGAGTGACTTTATGTCCACAAAAATGGGACACACACTAAGCATTAAGTCATCAATTACAAATGTTTTTCAACAAAAAAAGCTTCATCCCCCCTTAGCCACAAACTCGCCACAAATGAAGGGTGTCAACACATGAAAAGAATCAAGACCAAGAGATCCAAAGTACAAAATATATAGAGCTACATGCGTCATCAAAGATAGATAGTTTAGGAGAGTCATGTGTAATTAAAGGATGGAACACAATCCAACCATCCATCATACAACATGATGGGATTGCACTTGTTCCAAATAGTTATCCACATATGAACTCAATTTTCAACTCTCTATGCTAGTCCATCTTTCCAACACTCCTATTGACTCAAGTACAAGACTATAAAAGCTTCAAAAGAATCTAGCAGTGGCCAACATGGAAGAAGTTTCTCCATGAAACATGTTCCCAATGATGATATTTGTCTTTGAGGGGGGGGAAGGATAAAGAAAAATAAAGAAACCCTATGTATCACGTGCATTCAAGGGTTATTAAAGAAACTCACCCATCTTCAAGCGTGCACTCTCATAATCTCTAGGTAGAAATAGGAAGCTACTAAGAGCACAACATATGATAGTAGTACACATCAATGTAAGTATAATGTACATTCAATCCAAAGTTATTGCCATTTTCAACATTCAATCCAAACTTATTGCCATTGTCAACATTGAAAAGTCAGCAGTGGGTTCCAAAGATACGCATACAAGTCCTAAGCCCCATCATGGGTACAAGAATTCCTTTTGACAAATAATGAATGGCCTACCAAGATGCAAGGAGATATAAGTTCTACACAAATAGAATACATTATGATAAAGAGTAGGTTTTGGGAGCTAAATTGAATGCCAAATAAGGTGATGAAATATAATGCCTATAAACATGTGCATCTACATGCCAAGTAAAAGACAAACAAGAGAAATGCCTATCATTATCAACATGAAAAAATGGGAATTTAATCCCTCAACATCAAGCAGTTTAATTTTTGTGCAATCCACAAGAAAAGAGGAACTCTAGAAGAACAATGCAATGACTACTTCAACATAAAAACTCCATCAAAGGATCATAGTTCAAAAAATCTCCAAATCCATAATCATAATAAGCCATAACCCAAGGACGGGAAATGAAATTGGTTTGGGGGAATCTTGAACCTATGTGAACAAGGACTCAATAAATTGTATCAAATGTGTGTGTGGAGTAGCAATAAAGTTTCACTTACAATAACTTGAGCTTGAAAGTAGGTGTGAGGAATCCAATAAGATGTGGATAGCCAAAATACTATCTAGAAAAGATTTAATCATACTTGGAAAATCATGACATAGATAGAGAAATACTAAAGGAGAGAGAGATAAAGAGTAAAAGCCTACATCTTTTGAGGCCCTTCCCTTAAGGTCACATACAAAAGTGTAGAGACACCAAGAGGTCCCCTACAAATAGTGTAGAGATTGCCAAGAGGCCTTGTAGAAAAGAGGTCCCACCCTTGAGGTTCCATACAAAAACTATAGAGACTCTTGCCCTTGAGGTTTCTTGCAAAAGGGGTCCCACCAAGAAGTCGACTACAAATTGTGCAGAGACTCTAAGAGGTCCCATACAAATTGTGTAGGGACTGATGTGTAGAAATATCTCTCAATGGAAAGAATGTTGAGAGATGCTCCCACTTGTTGGGCTTCATTGTTCATTTGACTTTGGTTTTCATATGCATGATCTCATTGGTTCCATCCTCCCTCAACACTATCAACATGTGATAATATGCTCTCATTGAGAATGGTGTAAATTGCACCAGAGGGTTATGGGACAAACCCTAGCCCTAACCCTAAGGGTTACATGTATATATTACTATTTTTCATGGAATACAAGTTAGTGTACAGTTGGTAATCTTGTGTCCACTCCTCTCTCTCAATACATTGCAAGCTATTCCAATCTATTCCTTGCTCACAAGTTTTTGGCACTATTATTTACTTCGGCTTGAGACTGCGACTCCTACAAAGGAATAGGCGGCTTCAGTCACACTTCTTCACATCAGGAAGTAGAAGCATCAGCCCATGGCTAACTTCCACAAGCTCCAAAGCCAAGTGCAGCTCAGCATTAACACTCGTCTTAAATCAATAAGCCAAACTACCAAGTGACTCACCAAGAGTCAATCCTCCCTCTATCAAAGAATGGAACAGGTATCACTATGTGTGAGATGAATATCGATGATAGGTTTGGTAGGGATTGACACTGGTTGGGAATACTTGGGAGTTTTTGGACATGGATCTAGTTGGATTGTTTTGGAGTTCTCTCTTCTAAGGTAGTTGGTCCTATAAATAGTCTACACATTGATTGAGATGAAAAGTAGCAAAATAAAATTTATCTTCATTTATTTTAAGTAATGTGTTTAGAGAGGATGCGATCTAACTAGGAGGGGTTTCAATGAAAAGGATTTTGCAAATACTACAAAGTGGAAAACCCCAAATTAAAATACAAAATAATAGATGCTTAGAGTGTGAGTTGCCGAGCAATTTTCCTTTTTGGAACTCCTCCGAATTCCAATTGGATCAAAAGATACGGCTCCCTAAGGAATGGCCAAATTTTGATCACGAGCACCCAAAAATGATGATGTGGACTATAGGTGGTCACATCTAGTGTGCTTGTGAGGCATAGATGATGAGGTGACATTGTGAGCTAGCACCACCACATGGGCAGGTAGTGATGTGTTACTGTCATGTGTCAAGTTATGTGGCTTATGGATAAGGAAATCTACCATGTGGCACCCTAGTCTCATACCAAACCACAATTTATTAAACCCAACCTTATCCCCAAATAACAAGGTGACACATGCTAACTTGTGAGAGCACCTTGGGTTTGTTTTACTTCACCTTGGTGTGGTCTTATCTAACACATGACAAAGAGAGGTGGTGAGAGATAGGATAGTGAGAGAGGAAGCATGCACATAGTAGAGTAGATGACAACGAGGACAAGTTGAGGACTATGGAAGATGATTGCACTTGTCTTTATGGGATGGCAATGGTGAAGATTCTTATAGCATGGAGGAGTGGGATTTGGTTGGAGTTGTGCATAGTTGCAGAGTTACCAGCCTTTGCTATGATGATTAGCCATTGGAGTCATTGGAGCATGTTGGTAAGTTGCCAGAGGCTCTTATGTGAGTCATTGGAGCACGTTGGTAGGTTGCCATAGGCTCTTGTGTGAGTCTACCATTGCTACTGTAGAGGCTCACAAAGCTGAAGTCAGCTTGTCGAAAGGTCGATTGGATGTCAGTTGGATCTTTTGCTTGAGAGTTGAACGTTGGCTTTGCTTTGCAGAAGTAGGCTTGCTCTTGTGGAGACCGCAATGAAGGTGTCTCAGAGTTGTTGGCACTATCAATCGATGGTGTTATGGCTTGCAGGGCTCCCAGCCATTGTTAGGACTCGATTGGAGAGTCACCAGCATTAGACTTCTATGGAGTCGATATTTGTTGGTGTGGAGGCCATTTGCATGGTGTGATTGTCAGTTGTTGAGATCATGGTGGAGGTTGGAGATCGTTCAGGTCTATGGTGGCTATCAAAGGCCTTAACTATGTAGTCGCCTTTGATAGATGAAGTTGTTAGAGTAGATTTTGTAGTCGGTGAAGAGTTTTCGATTGCACATATTGCACTTACATGCCACCTTGTAAAGTCACTGCAACATTGGTTCCTGCACTTCTTCTTCAAGCCTTGTAAAGCCTTTGGCTATCACCTTCACTTGGTTGCTATTTGTATACAGGTTTTGATCTTGGTGCAAAAACTATGGCAATTAGAAGTTCAAAATGTTAAACATTTTTCAGTTAAAGGGATTGTGGGACAGTCATAGAAGATGAAAAGAGACCTGAGCCTACCTCGACAACCCCTCTTACTATAGATCAGCAACAAGAGCTCATAAAGAAAAAAAAGGAGTGGGATACCAAGTCTTGGATTGCCTTGAATATCATGAACTTCAATGTGAAGGATACAATTATTGCTCTTCTTCATGGGAAGAACTCAGTTATACTTACCTGGAAGACTTTGGAAAGAAGGTACAATGCCAACATGTCACATATTCTCTTATACATAAGGGTGTGTGGTTGAATCATCAAATCCCAAATCCAACGGTTAGATTTAGGAAGATTGAAGTTTAATTTTTACTTTTACTCCTCAGAGGATCAACAAAGAATATTAAAAATAAATCTAGTAATTCTCAAACATGACCAAACATTTCAAAAATGTCAATATTTTTAGTCCTCTGCATGATGAATAAGAGGAAAAAATTTTGGTTAAATTTGAGTATGGGAAACGTACGATATGGCCTCCAACAGTTAAATCTCCCTTTTGTGGGGGAAAAAGGGCCACCCAAGCCTAATACCAAGACAAGGTAGGCTTGGTATTAAGCTTGGTGAGGTAGGCTAGGAGCATCACCGACCCTAGTGGCAAGCCTTTGGAGTCTGCATGCTGCCCATGTGGAAGGCCGAGTCATCAAAACCATGCCACGTTGTTAGACCACGTGGTGCCATCTCATCAAGGAGATGTGACATCACTCCTCGCATCACTCCTTGCCATGTCACCTTACATTGCCACACGTGCTGCCACATGTGCCACCTCATCATTCCACATCATGAGCCATGTGATCACATAATGCCACCTTGGCATACCTCCTCAACCTTGCCACATCACCAATCCCTCCATCTCAATTTGCCATGTCAATCTACCACCTCATGAATGCCAACTCATCATGCCACATCACCTTTCAATGTCATGGAAGAGACTATATTACCACATCATGACCATGCATGGTGCCACATCAGCCAGATGTATACACATGACGATGTGCGAGGCATACAATACCTCGATCGAGGTATATGACCTGGGTGAGGCATACAATACCTCGATCGAGGTATATGACCGAGGACACTTAGGGATACCTCGATCGAGGTTTATACATGCGTAATGCACTGAATACCTCGATCGAGGTATATGGTCTGATCGAGCTATATGATCTGGGCTCTGGGCATAGTAGACCTCGATCGAGGTATTTGAAGGTACAAAACTTAGCCAATTAGTATCAATCTTAGCACCAAAACTTAGCCAATTAGTTTCAATCTTAGCACCTCTCCACCAATAATAATGAAGAGCAATCTAAGAGCAATCTAGTGGATGAGTTGAGGCTCTCTATAAGACACCACGTTTTGGTTCATTTCACCCATTCTTAGCCATTCTTGCCTCCTCATCACTTTGTCACACCTTCCATCCTACTTTCATTGAGAATGGGTTCTCAAAGCCGTAGAGCTAGTAGACGTGAAAGATGTAGGAACCCCCCCCCAAATCTCATTGACGAGGAGCATAAGCGGAAGGCTCGTGAGCGCAAGAGAGCCTCTAGAGCTCGAGCTCGTGCTGCCACCACTGATCCACCTCCAGCTCTACCTCTACATCCCACCTCCACCCCCACCCCCACCTCCATTGTCCCCCCATCCTCATCTGCTCCCCTACCTCTAGCCTCCACCCTTCCCCTAGCCACCTACATTTTGGCCTCCACCTCTACCTCTTCCCCCTCCACCCTCCCCCCTCCCCCTCCCCCTCCCCCTCCCCCCGCTCTGCTTGGTGCCTCCCTTCCCCCGTCCACCCTACCATCTCCCATTGATCCCCTTGCCCCACCTTGCAGCAGCAGTGTTGCTTCATGACGTGACTTACCGAAGTCCACTATCCGTCGTCGTACTAGCAAGATTGTGCAGTCTTTTTTTTGTGACCTCACGCCAGCTTCGCAGTCTTCTCTTCTCACGTCCTTGATTGATCACGCTGACTTGGTAGAGTGTAGGAGGCTTGCTGGTCTTGGTGCACGTAGAGATAGGGTTGTATCTAGCAAGGTCCTTAGTAGTGTTTGATGTTCCTATGCTTCTATTAAGCATAGGAACTCCAGTGATGCCTTGGCAACACGTCGTGCTATTGTGGCTGCCATTAGTAGACCTCATATGATAGGCCATGTGCGTACCGCTTCACGTCTTCTTCAGATTGCACCACGCACATTGCATCATTAGGAGGCAGAGTCTAGAGGATAGTGAGACTGATGCTCTTTGGGCTTCGAGTGGTCGTGCACCTCGCAGTGATGGATTGTTGGATGATTCCACTAGGTCCTTCATACAAGAGTTTTGGGAGGAGCATTGCAGAGCATCCCCGGTGTTCAAGAAGGCATTGCAGAAGAGGGTGTCACGCGGTGTGTACATTGAGCATGGTGCATGTTTTTTGGAGTGTACCCAGACTGAGTTGTACACTCAGTTTGTAGAGGCGCACCCGGAGTTCAAGATTGGGTAGAGGTCATTTGAGTGATGCAGGCCATGGTTTGTGCGATGCTCTCAGGAGCGTGACACATGCTGTTGTCACTACCATGTGGATTTTGGATTGATGTATGACGTATTCTGTTCCCTTGATGGTCATAGGGGAGTGGTTCCTACTAGCCCTCGCGACTTCATTCATTCCATATTGTGTACACGAGATGGTGATGCTTTATTCCACTCCCTTGATTGTGTGGAAGGCACGTGTACTTTGTGTGGTGACTTTGCTAGAGTGCCACGAGTTGCACTAGATACTTGTGATGTGCAGATGGTTCGTTGGCAGCAGTATGAGTACGGTACCTTGACATTAGATGGTGGTGCACAGTCGAGGAGGTTGCAGCTTGTGGGGAGGGAGACACCACGTGTTGTATTCATTGACAGTTTTTGAGGGAAGCTACCGCTACATACGCCACTCGCACACTGCGAAATGGGAGGATCGTTAGTTTTGTGCATGTTTGAGGACATTTCCTACAGGGGTGGTTGTCTCAGTGGTGGACTTTGTGGAGAATTACACCTTTGCACTACAGCATGAGATCCAATCGGAGTATTATTTCTCCGAACAGGTGACGTGTGATTGAGTATTGATTTTTTTCCCACCTCATTATATTGAATTATTTCAATAGTCATATTTTTTTTCAATGCCATATTGCAGGTTGCTATATTTGTGCACATTAGCTATCATCATGCACAGGCTCATGTGGATGGCATTGATAGCACCATGGACTCACGCGTCATTGTGCGAGAGTATCACTTCTACATTAGTGATGATCGATCGCATGATGCCCATTTTGTGCAGCATTGCTTCACTTTGCATGATAGTTCCTTGAGGGATCATGGTGTCACATGGCAGCGGCACTGGATCTGGTCAGACGGTTGCGGTGGTCAGTTCAAATCCGCTAGACAGTTTTATTGGTTCTACCGATGGCTCCATGAGAGAGGCATTTTGATTACATGGAGCTACTTCGAGACAGGGCACGATAAGGGAGAGCACGATAGTGCAAGTGCTTGCGTGAAGCGTGCTTTGCATCGATACCAGTTGCATCACAGTGTCGATCGCTTCAAGGATGCACACGATGTGGTGCGGTGGTGCACCCAGCACTTATCCACTAGTGCTACCTCCTCATTTCAGTCGCGTGACGATAGGGTGGTGAGCCGGTATTTTTGGTGCATGGACATTGGGAGTCTTGATTGGTCTAGGCCTTTTGATTGTCGTTCTGTGCCTAGCACTCTTGATTTCCATTCCATCAGGAGCATAGGTGAGTCTCACCCCGCGATCTTTTCTCGACAGTTTGCATGTTTTTGCTATGCATGCATTGATGATGATTAGGGAGGGTGCTCCATGATACCATGGGCCAATCCATGGGTACGGCGAGTGCTTTCTCCCTTCCAGCCTTGGGAGGAGGTACATGATGATCAGGATGCGGGATTCAGTTCCTCTAGAGATTATGACCAGCTTACAGATATTTTGTGTATTGGTGATATCTTCGTGGTTATTGCTTCGGAGGGCAATGAGGAGGGTGTGGATTATTACTTGTTGCAATGCTCTATGCTGAAGAGTGTACTGAATGAGGATACAGTGGATGGGCATGGGATGCACTTCAATGCTCATAGCATGATCGTAGGTGGCCACTATTTTCAGCAAATACAGAGGCGTGGTCGCTATATTGAGTTCCAGGAGTACATGGCGGATCAGGAGGCATACATGTATTCTCATCTTATTGTTGGGATCAAGATTTCTTTGAGTCGTGTTTGCACTCGCAAGGCGACGTCCACTCCACGATGGCACCTTGCAGTGGCAGATCACGAGAGCATACTTGCAACTATTGGCATGAGAGCTGATCCTGAGGAGTAGCACATTACATATCATATTTTTTGGGATCATCAGTTGATCAGATTGATTTTTATTGGGTATCACTAGTTGATTACACTTTTTTGTATTCAATATGTATAGGCTCACTGTGTGACCGTACCATTGTAATTTTCATGGACTCATATTTTGTATTTCACTATGATGGCTGTATACACGTTCATACACATCATTGTATTAGATTCTATTTTTTACATGATGTCCCATGTCTTCTCAATGGGATTTGTTGTGTTTGTAAAACAAAAAATTGTTTATTAGTAGTAATGTTGTAATTTGCTTTGTGCTTTAGGACATTTTAAAAACGTGACTAAGAAAATTCGTGCACGTACTAATGAAATATGCGTGTGGACTTACTTGTTGGGGATGAAACTTCGCACGACTCTTAGGCCACCCTAGACATAAATCCATGTGAGATTTGGTCTGAACTTATTTGGTATGCACCACGTGGAAGGTACAATGCGTACATTTTTACAATCCCTACTAGCACGACTGCGGCAAAGCTATGGCGCATGTATTAATGAAATACGCGTGTGGACTTATCTATTGGGAATGAGACTTCGCGCGACTCTTAGGCCACCCTAGACATACATCCATGCAAGATTTTGTCTCCAACTTATTTGGTATACGCCATGTGGAAGGTATAATGCGTACATTTTTACAATCCCTACTAGCATGACTACGTGTGAAAAATGGCGCACGTACTAACCCAATATGCATGTGGACTTATCTGTTGGAGATTAAAATTTGCACGGCTCTTAAGCTACCATAGACGTACATCCATGCAAGATTTGGTGCCCAACTGATTTGGTATGCGCCACGTGGAAGGACAGCTGCGTACATTTTTACAATCCCTACTAGCACGACTACGTATGAATAATGGCACACATACTAATGAAATATGCACGTGGACTTATCTGTTGGGGATGAAACTTCACATGGCTCTTAAGCTACCCTGGACGTACATCCACGCAAGATTTGGTTTCCAACTGATTTGGTATGCGCCACGTGGAAGGACAAATGCGTACATTTTTACAATCCCTACTAGCATGACTACGTGTGAAAAATGGTGCACGTACTAACGAAATCTGCATGTGGACTTATCTCTTGGAGATTAAACTTTGCACGGCTCTTAGGCTGCTGTAGACGTACATCCACGCAAGATTTGGTCTCCAATTGATTTGGTATGCGCCACGTGGAAGGACAGCTGCATACATTTTTACAATCCCTACTAGCACTACGTATGAAAAATGACGCACGTACTAATGAAATACGCACGTGGACTTATCTGTTGGGGATGAAACTTCACACGCCTCTTAGGCTACCCTAGACGTACATCCACGCAAGATTTGGTCTCCAACTGATTTGGTATGCGCCATGTGGAAGGACAAATGCATACATTTTTACAATCCCTACTAGCACGACTAAACCCTAAACCCTAAACCCTGAACCCTAAATCCTAAACCCTATTGGGGATGAAACTTCACACGCCTCTTAGGCTACCCTAGACGTACATCCACACAAGATTTGGTCTCCAACTGATTTGGTTTGCGCCACGTAGAAGCAATCCCTACTAGCATGACTAAACCCTAAACCCTAAACCCTGAACCGTAGATCCTAAACCCTGTTGGGAACGAAACTTCACACACCTCTTAGGCTACCCTAGATGTACATCCATGCAAGATTTGGTCTCCAACTGATTTGGTATGCGCCACGTGGAAGGACAAATGCGTACATTTTTACAATCCCTACTAGCACGATTAAACCCTAAACCCTAAACCCTGAACCCTAAATCCTAAACCTTGTTGGGGAAGAAATTTCACACACCTCTTAGGCTACCCTAGATGTATATCCATGCAAGATTTGGTCTCCAACTGATTTGGTATGTGCCACGTGGAAGGTATAATGCGTACATTTTTACAATCCCTACTAGCACGACTAAACCCTAAACCCTAGATCCTAAACCCTGTTGGGGACGAAACTTCACACGCCTCTTAGGCTACCCTAGATGTACATCCACGCAAGATTTGGTCTCCAACTGATTTGGTATGTGCCACGTGGAAGGTATAATGCGTACATTTTTACAATCCCTACTAGCACGACTAAACCCTAAACCCTAAACCCTAAACCCTAAATCCTAAACACTGTTGGGGACAAGACTTCACACGCCTCTTAGGCTACCCTAGACGTACATCCATGCAAGATTTGGTCTCCAACTGATTTGGTATGCGCTACGTGGAAGGTATAATGCGTACATTTTTATAATCCCTACTAGCATGACTAAACCCTAAACCCTAAACCCTGAACCCTAAATCCTAAACCCTGTTGGGGATGAAACTTCACATGGCTCATAGGCTACCCTAGACGTACATCCATGCAAGATTTGGTCTCCAACTGATCTGGTTTGCGCCACGTGGAAGGTATAATGCATACATTTTTGCAAGCACCTTTTCAATGCTTAATGTTTACAATTACGACACACGGCATTATTTTTAAAATACATTATGTATTAGATGTGTGAATTGAGATATTTGAAATTCAAAATCATACTCTTAATTTTAAATACGCACATGGGGATGAAACTTCGCATGGCTCTTAGGTTTAGTGTAATAATTGCAAGCATTGATATATACGAAATTCAATATGATATTCAAAATGATAAAGTTGGAACTTGAACACTTTTTCAATGCTTAATGTTTACAATTACTTCACATGGCATTCTTTTTTAAATACCTTATGTATTAGATGTGTGAATTGAGATATTCGAAATTCAAAATCATACTCCTAATTTTAAATGTTTATGTTACATTTAAACAAACTATAAACTGAGATAAACAAAGTGTGAAGAACATCATGAAAGTACGAAAATGCTCATACATCATAAAAGTGGGAACAATATCATGAAAGTACCAAAATGAATCTGTACATCATCATCATCATGCTGCAGAAGTGCATCCCTATACAGGAAACGTGTGAAGCCTAAACAATCAATCTGAATCCGAATCTGATAGCTCTACATATGATCCTCTAGTGGAATGCTGACGTGGCTCCTGTATGACGCGCTGCCCAACCGTCCGCTGTGTGCCCTCAGGCAAAGCCGGCTCAGATGGGCCAGCCTCATCACCTGCATGAGATGAGCCAGCCTTATCAAGATGAAGAGGAGGGCATGCTACATGCACCACCGCTGCTATCTCTACCTCCCTTGCCTCCTCTATGTACATGCATCTCAGCTCCCATAGCCGTGCATCTGTGAATACTCGTGCCTCAAATCTAGCGCGAGTAATCGTCTCTACATGTAGAAGACGCTGGTCTCAGCCCCGCCCTAGCTGCTGCTCCACCCACTGCTGCAATGATGTCTGCAGGTCTGCCTCTCACTCAATCCGGCATGCCTCCTCTGCTCGTGCCTCGTCACCTGGCATGAAATCACCATACGAAAAGCGTCGTGGAATGCATGCTGCAACCACCGATGTATCAGCACCCTCCTGCATCAGTAACACTCTCTGTGCCTCCTCCCTGTAGTGCTCTGTCAAGACTACACGGGTGAATGGATCAATGGCCTTACGATGACCAGGATATAGATCATCCATGCCTAGTCCTCTGTATGTGGCCACATCAATGTCAGCAAAGCATACAGGGCACACTGATCGTGCCACCATGTGGCGGGTCATGCAATGGAGATGTGCGATGTGGCCGCACCCTAGTCCAAACCACCCTACGGTGTCAAACTCCTCATGGCAAAGGATGCAAGTGGCAGTAGGAAGCCTGGCTATGACTGCTGCATCTATGGGTGTCCTAGTCAGCTCCATCGATGATCGAGGTGGGGGAGGTGGAATCGCAATAGATCTCAATAGGTCAGAGACCATGTGCTGCAAGGATGATGCCACTGAATGAACATCCCCCCTAATTTGTCCTCCCACCACTCGCAATACCGGTGCAGGGATGGTGTGCAACTTTGGTGCCTCGCGGCGACGCGGAGGAACACCTACAATCTGACGCTCGTGACGCCCCATCCTACCATGTCCCGCTCCTGATCCTGGACGGGTGTACTAAGGTAGTCCACTCGATGACCAAGCACAAACTCAGTGTATAGCTGCATGGCAAACGACCTGGCTATCTGACGGTTGTGAGGCAATCGACCACCATTCGCAGCGAGATATCTCGGATAAATGTGTGTTGCTATGATGGGGTGCCTACAACGTAAAATATGCAAGGGGAGCCCTGATCGTGGTCGCATCGCCTCGGTGTGACCATCCCAAAACATATCCTCTAAGGCCTGCCTGTGATGTGACTCACACTTAAACAACTGTCGAATGGCTCTCTAATCCAAGCCACCTCCAGTGATCTCTGCCTCAGCCTGTGCCTGAAAGCTATCCACAACGTCCCCAACTGTGTCCAATCGACCCAGAGCCTCAACAACTGAATCTAGACTTGCAACCAAGTGAGGGGGTGCCCTACCATCCTGCAGTGCCCTCATCTCATCTCTCAGCATCTCTATCTGCATACGAATAGTGGTGCTAGAACTTGTGCGCTGGCTGGCGCATGCACAAAAAAAACACATGGAAATTAATATTCTATTTGGTAATGAAAATAATATTCTATTCAATATGACTTATAATCTATTTACGTAATGGAAACTATTTGTACGTACTCCTTGATGAGGTAGGATGTCGTTGGGATCATCCTATGCACCTACCAGTAGATGGGCCAAATGTGTGGCTCAATATTAATCAATATTATTAAAAATTCTTAATTTTGATTAGAATTTTTTCAAACTCTAGTTGTTGCATTTTTAAACTTAGATGTCTCAAATATTTTTTCCTTATATGTTTCCCTTTTTTCACTTTTTATCCAATATGAAACTTTTCCACATGTGGTGTAAGGACCACATTGTCCACTTATGGCCCCTATACTAAGGACAGATAGTGGAAAGGTTTGGTTAATAAGACCTTCTTTGAATGCTTTACTGCCTTGGGTTTGCAATAGATATGGAGGAGATAGAAGGATACCTAATACATTACTTTGAACGATACACAACCAAGGTGCATCTAGTATTTCTCGGACTACACATTAAAAAAGAGAGCGGGTTCACACTACAGACCTTTTAAAGCGAGAACTAAATTGAGAAAATAATTAAGCCTTTTCAATATTATCTATTTTGGTTGGGCAATCCACCTCAACTAGTGGCCATTCCTATAGATCATCACTTGGTTCCCATGCTTGGGGAGAGAGGAGACCTTTGGACAATCATAAATTACGTATGTATTTTCGATGCGCTGGTGCATTATCTATAGGAGGAGCGGGGTATAGGGCCACGCTGGGGTCGATCCTATGGTGAGATGGATCACGACTAATATGCCTTAATTGCAAAATATAGTGCTCTGCACGATGGTATGCTATGCATGTCCGAATCCTCTGCTCCTCCAAATCTGTCTGCAACAGTCGTATGCAAGACTCCATCTCCTGACGCAATAGATGTGCCTGCAATGCAAACATGTCGTGTACATGGTGAGAATTAACCAAAAAACTTCAGTTCAAAACACGCTACAAAAAAATAAACTAACATAATCAAAATAACTACCTCGTCCCTAGACTCGACCAACAATGCCTTCAACTCTGCAATCCGTGCATCTCGAGCCTCCAACTCGTGTTGAGGTGGTGTAGATGTGGGAGGTGGTGTAGATGTGGGAGGCTCCAATTAGCCATATGCTTATGCATCTAACCACTCTAGTGTTGGGGTCTTTGCCCATGTGGTGTGGTGTTTTATACAGCCTAGTTACTCTACCTAAATTATGAAACAACTCTTAACCAACTATATAATCTATAA
Organism: Dipteris shenzhenensis; assembly: GCF_047967505.1. Lineage (NCBI taxonomy): Eukaryota > Viridiplantae > Streptophyta > Polypodiopsida > Gleicheniales > Dipteridaceae > Dipteris > Dipteris shenzhenensis. The sequence continues at coordinate 31,982,908 of NC_141607.1, read as the reverse complement.
TATTCCACATAAACGATGATTTTTTAAAAGATGGTTTTGAAGACTAAAATTTAAACGTTTTTTTATTTAAATAAAAATAGCACCAATTTCAAAAATAGCATAAAACCTACTTTAATCTTCGCATTTGAAATTTAGAAATTTTTTATAATTTTTCTTATAAACTAAAATTTAATTAAATTTTACCAAAAAGAAAATGCTACATAAAAAAAACCCTACCTGGACTCTCCCGCTCCGTCCATCTCCGTCGATGTCCATCGGTCGCCCTCCGTCACTCACGCAATTCCGTCGACGTCCCGCAAATCCGAAATCGGTGGATGAGGAGGAGCTCGATCGAGGTATGCGGAATGAGGGGGGTCGCTCTCCTTTTATAAGAAAATTTAGGGTTTCTCTACCTCGATCGAGGTATTCCGCATGCATGCCACGATACCTCGATCGAGGTATTGTGACATGCCCATACATCTTGGTACATCTACCTCGATCGAGGTATTGACATGCCACAATACCTCGATCGAGGTATTGTGACATGCCCATACATCTCGGTACATCCACCTCGATCGAGGTATTGACATGCCACGATACCTCTCGATCGAGGTATTGTGACATGCCCATACATCTCGGTACATCTACCTCGATCGAGGTATTTACATGCCATGATACCTCGATCGAGGCATGTCGGCAGCAGCCGGATGCCACATGTCTCAATTGACATATTCGACATGCGGCCAAGTCATCGGTCCAGCATACCTCGATCGAGGTATGTCATCTGCCCTGTCGGTTGCCCTGTCGGATGGCACATACCTCGGTCGAGGTATGCTAGACATGCCACCTTACCTCGATCGAGGTTGAGCTGAATTGCCAGGATACCTCGAACGAGGTAGATGTGGCATGTATAGGTGGCTTGCCAGCAAACCTCGATCGAGGTAGAGGCTCCGGTCCGGTGAAAAAAGCCCAGCACCTCGATCGAGGTATTGGCTTGGCTCGGTGGTCCTCATGTGTGATTTTCATTGGAGCTAATACCTCGATCGAGGTATTGGAGACCGAAGCAAAACCTTTGTATTTTCACTCGAGCAGGAGTCACACTCACCCGAAAGTGGTCCGGAAGTGGACACCCTTAGCTTGATACCACCCATAGACTAGTCTAGCTTGCAATCAATGGTATTGGACCAAATTATGGGCAATTTGTGACTGCTTTAGTCACTCGAGATGCACCTCCATCATTTCAACTCATGTAGGAGAAAATGAGATGTGGTCTCAAAACAAATTCAAAGAATCATGACACAGCCTTCACATAGTAAGAGGAGGTGCAAGAGGGTCATAGAGAGGTAGAGGCAAGCACTTTAGATACCCTATCACTCAAGGAAAAGGTGATTAGCAAGGTAGAATGTCTCCATCTTCATCGGACTCAAAATCATGGTCCTCCCACCCAAAGGGGGACTTGGAATACCAAAGGTAGAGGTAACCCTAAAAGAGGAGGAAATCAGGAAAGTACTTCTAGACAAGAGGGAACTGCAACTATTGTGGCATCCCACACCATTGGGAACTAGGTAACTAGAGTGTAGAAAGAAACAAAGGAATTTAGCCAATGTGGGTCAGGCAAATAGGTCTCACAACTCTCACTAATGGCAATCCGCCCACTATGCCTATTTAAAAATCTAAACAACGTTGACTAGGTAGACTCTTTGTCAACATATCTGCAAGCTTATCATTTGTATGAACCTTGACAACCTTTGGGGGGTCACTATGTATAAACCCTCTATATCATGTGTGTTCAAGACCTATTTCTAAAATCCCTTATCTGTAATTTTTTCATTAATAAAATGTACCCCTTTTCTATACAAATCTATAATTTTTTTCCAAAACTATTTTAAATAGTCCCTTATGTATATTTATTTTTGTAAATTTTAGAAATAAAAAATATCCTTCTGTTGAACTCACGTGATAGGGTTACATATGATGAGTGACCCCCCCGAGTTGACAACAAACTCTATGCACTTGTCCTCAAGTACCTCCCTGATCAAATAGTACCTAATCTCAATGTCTTTGGTCTTTGCATGAAAGACCGGATTTCGTGCTAGCTGAATAGCACTCGTGGAATCACTATGCAATGTCCATATAGCCTCCTTGCAACCCTCTGTGGCTGCAACATACTCGGCCTCTATGGTAAGACAAAGAAACACACTTTTGTGCATGAGACATCCACAACACTGCACCACCTGCAAAGGTGAACACATAACCAGAAGTGGATCTCCTACTATCTACATGCCCTGTATAGTATGAATCTATGTACCCAAGTACACGCATCTCTCCTCTGCCAAAGTAGATACACATCTCCTTGGTACCCTTCATGTACGTCATCATGCAATTGACTGCCTCCCGCATACATAAGACTCCCAACTGTTGATGCATAAGGAACCTTGGCCATCATGGCCCTCTCCTCATTTGATTTGGGACTATCTTCTTGACTCAATTTCACATATGGAGGAAATGGAGTACTTACTACCTTCCCCCCCTCCATATTGAAATGCTGCAACACTTTTGTAACATACTTTTTATGTGAAAGCCAAAGGAGTTTCCTACTCTGGTCATGCATGATGCCCATACCAAGAATATGATCTGCATGTCCCAAATCCTTCATGTCAAAGGCCTTATGCAACTTGGCCTTTAGTGCATCTAGCTCATAAGTGTCTTGCTAGCGAATAGCATATCATCCACATAAAGTGCCAGGAGTATCAGGCTATTATCCTTAGCTCTTTTAGTGTAGAGGCAGTGATCAATCTCACTTCTTATGAAACCCTGGGACCAAATGAAAGCATCAAACTTTTGATATCATTTTGCACTTGCTTAAGTCCATAAAGACTCTTTCTCAACTTGCAAACCAAATGCTCTTTGCTCTTTTCTTCAAAGTCTTCCGACTGTACCATGTAAATTTCCTCATGCAAATCCACATGCAAGAAAGATGCTTAACATCCATCTGCATAAGCTCCATATCCTCTACTGCCATAAGTCCAAGTATGCATCTAAGTGTGGTCATCTTCACAACTGAAGAGAATATCTCATCCAATTCCACACCCTTATCTTGCTTGAACCCTTTAGCAACCAAATGGGCCTTATACTTAGGCACATCATCACCTGTGACCTTCATCTTGTAGAACCATTTACATGGCAATGCTTTCTTTCCATGTGGAAAAGAAACCAAGTCCTAAGTCTTATTTTTCATGTTCTTTGCTTCTGGATCCCAGAGATGATAGCCCATCTCTCCACTTTCACCATAACCCAGAAAGATGCATTTCCTAGACTTAGGTTCTAGCTTCTTCTAAATCTCTTTTGCCACATGTGCATATGCCTCACACCCAAATATACACAAAAGAGAGTAAGAGGGCTTCTTGCCGCTCCATGCCTCTTCAGGAATACAAGCATCCAAACTCTTACTAGGTGATCGATTGATCACATGCACTGCAGTCTTCATTGCCTAAGCCCAAAAACCACCACAAATACTTGCATTGGAAAGCATACATTGCAACCTTTCCTGAATGGTGTGGTTCATCTATTCTGCAATGGGATTCTTCTCTAAAGTATGAGGAGACATGAGCTCCCTCTTGATCCCATGTGTATCACATAAATGCTGAACATCATGAGAGATCTGAGAGAGATATACTCTCCACCATTATCAGTCCATAGGCATTTAAGCATTCTACCTGATTGATTTTCAGCCAACAAAGCCAACCATTTTTGAAATACATGGAACACATCACTCTTCCAAGCTATAGCATAAGCCTACACTTTCCTAGTTGCATCATTAATGAATGTCACATAGTATTTAGCCCCACCTAATGACCAACCACATAGTCTGAATGTACCAAATCAAGGCTTTCAAGCTCTTTATTTTCCCTTATTTTATGGTCTGATTTAGTTTTATTCCCATAGAGACAATGCTCACAAATTTAAGGTCAGAAAAACTCAAATGTGGTACATAACCCAAACAGCATAAGAGTTTCATTCCATTTTGGCTCATGTGCCCCAACCTATAATGCCACAAAGAAGTACTTGGCTTCTCAGTTATTGCAACAACATGATTAGACACCCCTCATACATGTAAGGGATACAAAGTCCCACACTTGGCGCCCCTGGCCAAAACCATAGAGCCCTTCTAAATTTTCCAACTTTGAAAGCAAAAGTGGTCTGAAAACTAGCATCATCTAGCTGACCTGCTGAAATGAGACTCTTGGTCATCTTAGGCACATGTCTCACAAATGCAGACCCATTTGCAAAAGAAAACTTTATGTCACCTCCTCCCACTATTTCACATGCATAGTCATTTCCAAGATGCACACAACCTATCTTTCGACTGTCATAAGTGGAGAACCATTCCCTATGGGGAGTAACATGAAATGAAGCACCAAAATCCAAAATCCAATCTTGGGAATATACATCATCTGAAGTGGTAAGCAAGTGTGCAAGTAGACTAGTCATGAAGAGAATGTCAATGTCACTATTATCAGTAACTGTATTAATCTCCTCGATCTTCATTTTTCCTTTGTCCTACATTGGACTCTCTTCCTTCTTATTTGCACCCCAATTTTCATTCTTTTTCTTGTCATTTTTCTCTCTTTTCAGCTTGTATCAATTTTCTTTCATGTTGCCCTTCTTGCTACAATGGTAACACTCAATGTTTCGTGCCCTAGATTTCCTATGAGACTTTCCACTTTCTTGGGACTTCCCCCTAAAGTGTGATCTTCCTCTTTGGGCATTTAAGGCTGCATCTTGCTTGTTGCCATACATAGACTTCCGTCTAATCTCCTCGACTGACAAGCCACCCACAACATCATCAAACTACACTACTCCACCAGCTGCAGAGTTACTGACAGATGTATAAAAGGTATCCCATGAGGATGGCAATAAACACAAGAGGAATATTGCCTTAGTCTCTACATCAAAATTAATCTTCTGAGCCTAAAGTTGGTTGAAAATAATATTGAATTAATTCAAGTGAGAAGCAATGGAGACCCCTTCCTTCATCTATAGCTCAAACATTCTCTTCATGAGGTAAATTTTATTAAAGGCAGTTTCCTTCTCATAAGTGGCACATAATTTCTTCCATAAATCTTCTGTAGTCTACTCATTTACTATTGTGAAATAGACTGACTCTGCAAGATGAAGTCTAACAATAGACTTTGCTAATGCATCCAACTCATTCCAATCAACCTCAGACATATCTATAGGCTTAGCTCCAATCCCTACCAAGGGTTTAATTTGCTTCTTTTGAATAAGCACATCCCTTATCTGTTCTTTCCATAAAGAAAATTTTGTCCCATCAAACTTTTTAATGCTAAAAAACTCCTTTTCAGACATGGAAGAGGATGCCATGATGAAAATGAAACAAAATCCCAAGTGCTAGTATCCGTAAGAGAGAAATCACACCAAATACTAGGTGCACCCAAATATGTGTGTCTTAATGAAGGATAGTGTCACCAAAACTCAAGGCTCAAAGCATCAAAGTGCATATACTATGCATCCATATGAGAAAATCTCGCCCAAAAGAAAATGTCAACCTGCAATGACAAAATAATGGCAAACCCAATCCCAATAAGATCCAAATGCTTGAAGCATAAACACCGTCCATGGGCACAAGCATTAATAATGTCTCATCCAAGAGAGCATAGCACTACGAGTGCATCAACTACAATGTGTTGAAGCTTTCCCTCGGCATAAAATAGCATCTGTGTGCTAAACATCCATCAATAAAGCATACCACAAGGCAATCTAGGCCTATCAACCCAACCAACAAGGATCTCAATGCATCCAAATGGCCTATAAAGCATCTACTACAACCCAATGCAAACCACGAATGAGGCACATGGGTCAGACTACAATCAGAGTGATTTGCATAAGGTATATCCAAGAACTCATAGCCCTATGGCAATGATCGCTAGTGAAAATAGAACTTGGGATGCCTCAAAACATGGGTGTCATTGCATAATCAGACTCAGCAAGACAATCTGCAAATATATCTCTTCTGCTGGAACTCCAAAATCCCAATTGATGAATGGGAAATGGGGAGTCAACCATTGCAATTGACCTATAATCCAAAAAACAAAGGTTTGAACCTTTGAACCTTTGAATCAATTTTTGAAACAGAAACAAACAATTCAGTGCCTTAGAGATATGGAAATTCTCTAAATCTCTATGCAATCATGCAAGAGCTAACAAGTACCTAGGGTTTTGGGCCTCCAAAATGTAATGGAACAGACGGTTTTGGAAACCGTGGTCCCAATCATCGGGTCCAACACATGGACCAAAAAATGTTTTTGCAAATAGACCTATTTGTAAGCACCACCAGAGTGTGAATGATGAGCAACACATAAATTTTAGGATCTCCTTAGTCCACTAGAACTAACAAATCTACGAATGGTTGCTTCAAACTCGAGATCCAACACATTGGCAGAAAAACGTTGAAGCAGAGACAGTGAGTCAGAATCCAACAAAATGATGCCCAATTCAAGAATGAAGGTGTTTTCAAACTCTCGACATGCAATGGCTACCAAAAGTAGGCAATGGTTGCCTCTACAAGTCATTTTGGATTCTTAGTATAGTCAAAAGGAATAGGGAATCATCAAAAAACATTTTTTTTGCTCCAAAACCACTCAAAGAACTTTTCGAAGGGTTTTGCAAGGTCTCTGCACACCAGGATGAAGGTAAAGCCACCCAATGGAGCTTCTCCTTCCTCCCTTAGAGCTGTAGCAGCAAAGTTCAGGGCTCCAGACACACTTAGGCTTAGCTAGAACACGCACGCACTGATATCACTTGAGAGATCTCAACAACAGAAGCGGAATAAAAGAAGGTGAGAGAGAGGGAGAGACAAAAGAGAGAGCCACACAAGTTTTGGTGGGTACAGACACCCTAATCTTCTATGTCATTCATATATATGTGTGTTTAAGTATTGTACATAACTGGGGTTAAGGTACAATGACCTTTGACCCCCACACTTATGATGAAGATAACTCTTACGACTATCAACACAAATCTCTCATATTAAAGTTATGCTCAATCTAAGAAGTCCACAACTCAAACATAGAAGGATGAGGACACATGGTGATTAGACTGGTGATTAGACTCTGGTATACGCAACCACATGACACTTGAGAAATAATGGTTGTCTAATCTCCATCCAAACTAATGACCGAGAGACAATGTTGTGATGGGGGATGACACAACCTGCACAATCAAAGGGGTCAACAGCATACCCTTGCACAGTAATCCAAGCACCATGATGCATTTCATGTCTCCATAATGGAAAAAAACCTTCTCTATGTTGGTGAGATGACTAAGAGTGATATGGAAGTCATCTTCAATAAGTATGGATGTACTATGAGAGAGCTCAAGAGTCTTGAATCCATCATCACTCAAGGTGTCAAGATTGGAAGAATGTTCGAGATTTATTTTGCCATTCCAATTGAGAGATCCAAGTTATTATCTCATCATTAGAGTTAAGATGTTTATTTGAGTACATTGTGGCACAAGAGGTATGGTCACCTCAACTTTAGAAGCCTTGTATCCCTCATAAAGACAAACATTAGTACAAGGTCTTCCACAATTGCACTTTCAAAAAGATGTATGTGAGGCTTCTTGCATGGGTAAGAAACACAGACTTCCCTTTCTAACATGTTAGTGATAGGCAATGTAGACCATCCCCCCATCGATGTGGTAGGAGAAGATCCTAAGCATTTCAGTGATGCAGACCAATGTGGTCCCTATGCTAGTAGAAGGGATGACTATAGTGTCAATGCAGATGCTGTGCTCTTTTCCATTACAACGAGCACTGCTCATCACTAATAGGTGGCTAGCCACCTCTACACAAACGTCACAATAAGCATCACCACCTACCCAATTAGAGGCATGTGGTGCTATCTGATTTAGTTGTCACGGCAATGGACAATTTTGTAGGGTGAAGGAGTGCAATTGTAGGAGTCTGCGGAGAGAAAACAAGGACTTGTGGACATAGAATGCAGCCCTTTAACAAGATCCTGGCCCAAGCCCATAGCAAAACAAAGCCGAACTCCTCCTTACACTAGAAGAGTAGGTCCGAAAAGTGAAGGAGTATGTGGACCAAGTTTGCATGCTACATGAAGAGAGCCATCGTAGCACCTTTAGGGAGTTGCACAGTAGACAGACGTCGGCGGAGGCACTAGCACACTTTTTTGCAACAGTTCTTGGGACAGTGTCTGCCATCAACATGGAGTAGCTGTACGACTTGCTTGTCACACTCTAGGATGAGATCTAGAAAGAGTGAGATGTCTAAATTGTGCGGTGGCAACATGCGATGGTTTTGGTAGAGACATGCTGAAGTATCATTCTGAGACCCCTGCCTCCAAACATATGTGGCGGTGTGACTCCTACTGTCATTCACTGGGTCACAGTGGGGCACCACAATGAGTGGTCACTACATTGCAGACAAAGATAAGGCAATAACGGATGAGTTCACAGAGTCATGGGAAGCCTGCTACAACACCCTTGTGGAGTCAGAAGCCCACGCACTCAAAGCATGGATAGGCCAAGTCACACACCTTAAGGAGAAAATGTGCCGACTGTGTTTTTGGCTGGAGTGTACCGCACACTCCTTGTCACTGACTCTTCCACCTCGACCTCTATGGTGGAAGGCTACTGATCATTTTTTGGACATGCACTATGCAAAGTGACAAACACCTTTTCCCACACTTCCAGATGCACCCTCTCTCTAGCCACAAGAGTTCGAGTGCCTAGCATCATTGCAAGAAAGACAGGATCTCAATCTATTGCCCCCGGAGTGGTCATTCGAGAGTAGCTTTTGCATGAGCAATGGGCAGTTCTAGCACAGGTGGACCCAATGCACAGGAACTAGATGCAGTGGTTGGTGGATGTGGAAGAGACGCATCTTTGGGAGTGATGCTAGTGATGATGTGTTGGACTAGCAGGTATACGGGTTTTTGATGGTGTGGAACTGAGCAATACCAATGGTGCTTCTTCAAGTCGGCGACAAATGCATCGCTGAGAGAAGAAGAAAAAGAAGAATCCCAAAGGTTGGGCCTACAAATGAAGATAGTATAGTCGTCATTTTATTGGTTGCAGTGGGGGTATTAGGACCAAAGAGTGTCGATCCTTATGCAAACATCAAACAAACATACTTTCTTATTTGGCTCTGGATAAAATTAATGTACTTTCTTATTTGGCGATGGATCAAGCTGTGGTCTATGGATTAAGCAGATGTCTACTTGCATGGGTTCTCTGCTTGGCATAGCCCAAAATGATTATTATGCACTTTGCACCACACTAATCTAGCTTCTATCAGGCTTAATTGTCAGAGTGGATTTGCATATTCCACAGTGCCCATTTGGAGCCCAGATGATCCTGGATGGTGCGGAACGGTTCTATCGTGTGGTTGGTGGTCTATTTTGGGACCGATAGTCGACCGTTTTGGGCGGACTGGCAGTCACCCAATTGGGTCTAACCAACTATGACTGGTGGCTATATAAGAGCAATCCCATGAAGCCCATTATCATCAATGGCTACAGCAACCCTGAATCCAGAGCATCCAACCTCCATCCTCTACTGTTTCCAGCATGCCATCGAAGCTTCTCTCATAGGAGCGCATAGCTGGGAGGCAGCACCATCTATTGTATCAGTTTTATAGTAATCAAAATTTTGATTCTCCATACTATCTGCTTTTCTCTCTTACATACGAGATCCTGTTATCTGTTGAGCACAGATGTTGTATTGTTGTCTTACAACTTGCTGCTTCCTACACTTGATGGATCTATGCTCCTCTAAACTTTCGAAATGGTGCTTGTGTTATCTATATTAGAGCCCTTGAGATAATCCATCCTCGAGGCATCATGAAGGGAGTCGCAAGCTTTTGTTGAGTCCCTACTCCCTATGATGAAAATCTCTCTGGCTCAATAGTCTCCTCTTTCTTCTCACAGTCACTTTGAAAAGCAATCGAACATCTTTTAAGCTTTCACACCTTGCATTGAATCACGAGATTTTATGATGCAGGTCTCGCTCTATGTTGTGTGTGTGACAGTATGCATGTTATCTTCTTTCCGTAGCACCTGTGGCTTAGGGTGTTACATACCATCTAGCACAATGGGCACAATAAAGCACCATCCTTTCCCAGAGGCTAGGGCAATCATTCATAGGGTGATTGCCCATACATCTTCCACACCACACATTGTCTTTCCTTGAAAACAAGTGCAGATTACTTGGCCCTTCTCTGCCCAACCCACCCTTGAGCCATTGACCCACTTGATTTAACAGATCTGTGGCTACCTCATCTATGTGCATTCCCTTAGCCACTTGAGTGGCATCCTTGGCCTCAATAGTGCTAATTGTCTTGGACACTACAAAAGGAGCAACAAGTAATTTTTTTGGTTATTCTTTATCCTTCATATTGTCATCTAGGAGCACAATGGTCTTGCTACACAGCACGAAGGATGTGGGATTCAAGGTAAACAAGTGGGAAACAAGTGGTCATGTAGCTTGGCATCCCTTAATCCAATGAGGGTTGAGGCAGAAGCCGTTCACTCATCCTCTCATGGGGTTCATAGTGGGAATTGAGGAAGAAGCCATTTGTCACTCATCCTCTCATGCGGGTTTATAGTGGTAATTTAGGCTTTCAATCCTGGCAATGTATTCTCATAGGGTTTTGTGTTCCTTTTGCTCAACCTCATACAACTGGTTGATCGGACTCCATTTCAACCCCATGGGAGTGAATCCCATTATAAGTGCCTTCCTTAATGTTTCCTAGCTGATCTTTTCCTCAACTCCTAAGGCCTTGTACCATTGGCCTACCTTACCATTGAGGCTAAGACTGAATGCATTCACTTTATCCAAGTCACCGATGTCTCCAACGGTCTCACATATCTGTTCGAACCTTTTGACATGGGAGATGGGATCTTTTTGTTTTAAAAACTTAGTGATGATCTTAGAGATCATGACTAGACACCTCCGTGAAGCATTCGTGTCTCTTCCCATGAACACTTGGGGTGCAACCCCCCTTCCTAGTACTTGCACTAGGATCCTCATTGCCTCACCCGTGAGAACTGTCTATGGTATAGGTGGAGGTTCTTGAGGGGCTGGCACTGTACCGTTTATTGACCTCACCATTATGGGCCTTGGCATAGGTATGTTTATATTAGGAACAAGACTATAAGATGGGGTCGTGGGGAAAGAAATACCTTCTGGAGCTCCCTCCCAAATGGTGTAGAGATTTGGACGAGGGACCATTGGATGTGGTAAGGTTCTCTCCCCAAATTCCATTTGATCATTCCCCTACCCATTGGGACTTGGTGGCTAGAACTTGGGTACCTAGGCATCAGACATTCTCATGAAGGATGGCTCCCCCTCATAGAATTGAACAAATGGCCCTCTAGGCTCCCCAACTGAGATAGCTATGGGATAAGTACTGTGACACCAAAAATTGATATTTTTTATTTGGCATTGGTATTGTTTTCTTCTATGTCTGATAAGAGTTTGAGTAGCAAGTGATAGCCTAGCGGCTCTCAGTTATTTCTATTTTCTAAGATATTGTATGGGATTGAGAGGATGAGTGGTATGGATCATTGTAAATACCATCGGTATGAATTATAAATACCTTGGTATGGGGTGAGAGTTATTTGTGTATGGGATATTATGGGGTTTTTAGAAAATAGGAAGAGTGAGTCATATAAAGAGGTGGGCTCATGTCCACGTGTTCCAATAATATAAGAGAGGCCACATGCCAAGCGTGTGGAAGGCATGTGGAGGAGTGTGGAGTCAAGAGGAATCCTTCTAGAATTCCTATGTGGAATAAGGAGGACGTGGACATATGGAAAAGAGAGGGTCCCTATGGGCTCCATGTGGGAAGACTCTTGACTTTCTCAATATTTTAAGAGTTTTGAGCATCTTTTGATGGGACACATGGCAAGAGTAGCCAAAAAGGACATGGATGGTGACATACTGGCTTATGCAATTGATGGGGAAAGGAATCTACAGGCAGCAATTGTAAATGGGTGAAGGACGGTGACAAAATTTCTATAAAAGGAGCCCTCCTCTCCCTTGTTCATCAATCTCTCCACCATTAGGCCTCATGTTGCTGTAGCTCTAGTCTCCTCAAGCCTCTTCCATGAGCCTTCTCTCCCTCTTGTAGATATTCTCTTATGTAGACTCTTGAGTCCATCTCTCTCTAGCTCGTTCTCTCTCCGCTCCCTCTTATACGTATGAAACCTCTTCTTCTCCCTTGTGTTGGTAGTGTTTTGAGTTGCATTGGAGTGGAGTCTCACTCTATTGGTAATGAAGGTCACTTCAGGTTCTCTCTCATGAGTGTCTCTTCTCTTTTCTTTCTTTCAAAGCCTTAAAAGTTCTTTCTATTCGGCCGCTCATTGCACACACATGGTCCATCCATTTCCTGAGCCACCAAGGGAATTACTTACTCTCTTCTAGGCAAAATCTATGAGTGGTGGATCATCGATGAAGGTGGAGTCTTGAGGGAGCATCCTGCTTAGGCGAAATTAGCATAGGTGAAGGGCAATGTTTATGATAGTTTGACCCCCTGTTAATATTTTGCTCATAACTTTCTGCTCTCACTAGTCCGATTTTGATGAAACTTATATCAGCACATAGCTCTCTTTAAGACTCATGTCTCATGTCTTTGTATTCTTAGATCTTGAATCAGATACTATTACAAAAAGTTATGAGTCTCTGTGTTTGATAGTTAGTTTTCATGATAGGTTTTATTCCCATCTAGTAAACTGCCCATAACTTTCTGGCCGCTTCTCCATTTCTTACGAAACATATATAAGCGCAAAGATCTCTTTAAAGTGCATGCTTGTATGTTCTTATATCTTGAATCAAATATTACTGCAAAAAGTTATGGGTCTCTATGTCTAACAGTCTATTTTCATGATAGTTCTTACCCCTGTCTAGTAAACTGCCCATAACTTTTTAGCCGCTTCTTCTTTCTTACGAAATCTATATCAGCGCGAAGCCTATCTCAACGCATCTCTTTGTGTGTTTGAATCTTTGATATCATGTCTCTACTAAAAGTTATAGGCCTCTACATCTAATGATAGTTTGTAGAGTGTTTTGAGCTAAGTGTAAAGGTGTCTATGAAGGAGGTGCAATGTTTCCTCAAAGCCTACCTATTTGACCCAATTAGCCCCTTCAAAATCCTCGATATATATCAATTCATGTCATGTTGAGTCGCAAGATCTTCTTTTAACAACGTATCACTCTTCTCTTTGGCGTAGACCGGCTCACTGAGATTATGGCCTTTGCTGATCCTTTCCTTCTCCCTATGCTTGAGTACAACATCACTTGGGATGTTACCATCTTCATTCTCATATGAGGGAGGAAAGTATGGTGTGGTATCTTGGCATAAAAGATTCCTTTTAATGTCCCTTTCTCAATTGTAAATATCTTTGTCAGTTAGTTCGAAAGCGACAGGAAGTGAAGAGGTGCGTGAGGTTTATTACCCCCTTCATGTCACATCTTTTGGTGGAGACGCCAGGTATGTTTGGTATTGGATTCATCCCACCTTACTAAATGGTCTCGGGTATACTTGATTACATGTTATGCCTAGTATTGGCATGTGTTTCTAATGTGATAAAGAAGATGCTAGGAAGAACTCTGTTAGAAGAGATTGCAGCCCATTTAAGAGAACTAGAAGATTGTAAAGGTGATGCTTAAGCTATTTGCATGGTCATCATGATATCATGATCATATTCTTTATGTTTGCACTCTTGAATATGTTGGTGAATCGACAATGCCATCAGTAGGCACAATGATAGATTGGGGATTGTTTCATGCACTGGTAGCTTGGTGTGAAGAAGAGATGAGTCTTTGGGTAGTTTTTGACTATAAGAGTGGAGTGGTGATTCTCAATGCTTTCAACTTCTTTTGCTATGCAAACAATGAAGAGTACAATATCTTGGAGCTGTTATGTGCACTTCCAATTGTGAGAAAGGTGATTCTTGAATGCACGTATACACAATGCTCTCATGGTGCTGGTTGGTCACTTACTTTTGAAGATTTTGTTGAGGATCACATTGTGGAGGGTTTTCAACAAGTGGTTATGCATAATCAGTTGGTCTTGGTATACTAAGGCTCTGTGGGATCTTGTTTGCATCTTGTTTGAAATATTATTTAGATCTTGGTGTTTCCTTTTTGTGTTTCATCATGGTGAAGATTCCAGTGTTTCGCGGGACACAAGGGGAAGACCCGGAGTCTTATCTTTAGGATTTTGTTCGAGGATGCCGGCTTTCTCGATGGTCCATGAAGGATCCGACGGAGATTTTGCCTAATTTTCTTGAAGGTGTAGCCTTGAGTTGGCATGAGGCCTTGCTGGACTCTACCAACGAGGACTGGGACCAAGTGGTGGCAGCAATGAAGTAGAGATTTGGGGCAGTGGAGTCACCAAATGCTTTGATGTTGCAGTTGGACCGGTTCTATCAAGGAGAGGGTGAGATGGTCTCTGCGTTGGCAATCCGATATGAAACTTTATGGATAAAGTATGAAAGGGCAACTTTGTGAGCTATGGCATCTGCATCATCGGCCCCTTGAAGTCTCTCAGGGATGGAACACTTAAAGATGAGCAAATTTGTTATGGCTTTGGAGCCTCGTCTTCACTCAAAAGTAATGAGTAAAGATCCAACAACATACGTGGAGGCACTTCACATTGCGACCAAGAAAGAAGATTCTCTAAGGATCGAATCGTCTTTTGTGTCTTCAACAGCTTCAACTTCTAAGGTGGAGGTAATGGGCACTCCTCAAGTGCCAAAGTCCTCTCGAGTTAGATCATAATATCTCCCAATTGATGGCAGAATTTGCTGATTTGAAATTGCATTTAGCAAATGCACGACAACCTAGAGCACCAAAGAGTGAAGATAGGCCTCGAGATAAGAGTGGGGTCACTTGCTATAATGTAATGAAAAAGGTCACTATCGCCTTGAGTGTCCTAGATTGAGAAAAAAAGAAGAAAAACAAGTATCCTTCTTAGAAGCTTCTTTAGGGGATGAAAAAAGAGAGGTAATGATGGCTAAACAGGGGCATGGTAAAGCAAAAGAAGAAGAATAAAGCAAGGAAGAAGTAGATGAGGAATATCAGGAAGAGGAACACCCTAGTAAGAAAAAGAAGGCATCTAGAAGGAAAATTAGCCAGTCAGACTTTCCTTTAGGATAAGGCATTGGAAGCTATGACTTGTTGTCCAGCCTTAAAGAAGAGGAAGCTCATATCACCTTTGGTCAATTACTTGCTTTGTCTCCAAAACTACGGAAAGAATGGGGAAAGCTAGCAAGCACAAGAGTGTCAAAGAAGAAAAAGAAGAAAAGTTCCATCCCTGTTGTTCGAAAGGTAGATATAGATGTTGGTGATGATGTACCTGTGGTTGATGTGATCATTGATGATCAAGTGATTTCTAATGTGTACATTGATGGAGGTGCATCGATTAATGTCATGAGTGAGAAGACCGTGATAGATGCTGATTTAAAATACTCTAGTACTACCTCTCCTTATCGCATCAAATTGGCTGACAACACTAAGGTTAAGACCTTGGGAGTTGTGAAGTATGTAGAAGTGGATGTATGTGGAATTTCTATGCCGACTACTTTTCAGGTGATCCCTACCAAGCCAAATGCACGTGCCTATCCATTGATTTTGGGAAGGCCTTGGCTACACAAGGTGAAGGCTGTTCAAAAGTGGGATACTAAAGAATTGATTTTTCAAGGAAATGATAAGAAGGTGCACTACAACATCAGAAGCCACAAAAAGGAAGTTGTCAAGGAGGAGTCTTCAACATCAGAGAGTTTGACTTAACCGATGAAGAAGAAGAGATAGGGTGTAGCTCCGAGGAGTCCAACTCAAAGGGTGAGGTGGAAGGAGTGGCCTTTGTTCTTTGTCTCGGGATGAGTCAGGAGGGAACAAGGTTGTGGTACAAGAAGATTCTGTAGAGACACTTCATGTGGAGGATGTGGAGCACACTAAAAGATGCCAACGCAATGAAGAGCTTCTTGGTGATTCTCTATCAAGTAGTGAGAAGCTCCAGTACTTGGATATATTAGATGATTTTCCATGTCTTTTTGCAACAAGCTATTCACAGGTTGAACCAGTCTCTCTTGTGGAGCAAAAGATTGAGTTGAATCCAGAAAGCAAGCCAGTTGTGCAACGCCTAAGGCGATTGGGGGTGATCCAAGCTGAGGCACTAAAGAAAGAGGTAATACAACTACTTAAGATGGGATTCATCTTTCCTGTAGATGATTCAGAATGGATATCTCCTGTAGTTGTCACACCAAAGAAAGGAAATAAGTGGTGGGTTTGTGTGGACTTTTGTCCTTTGAATGCATGCACTAAGAGGGATCATTTTCCTTTGCCATTCCAAGATGAAATACTAGACCAAGTAGCAAGTCATGAGATGTATTCTGTATGTGATGGGTATTCTGGGTACTTTCAAATTCGTATTTGGGAGGAAGATCAAAAGAAAACATCATTTGTCACACCTTGAGGAGTTTTTGCTTACAGAGCGATTCCTTTTGGGTTGACTAATGCACCAGCTACATTTAAAAGGTTCATGAGTCGAGTCCTTGAGCCTTACTTGGGAAAGTTCATAAGGGTGTTTTTGGATGACTTTTTCATTTATTCTTGGCATACAACTCACATGGAGAAGTTAAAGATGGCCTTAGCTAGGATTGATGAAGCAAAAGGGTGTCTAAATCCTAGCAAGTGTCATTTGGCTCAAACAAAAGTAGTCTTGTTGGGGCATATTGTGACTGAAGAAGGCCTGCAAATGGATCCTAACAAGGTTCAAGCAATCATGGCATTGCCAAGTCCTAAGAGTGTCACTAGTGTTCGCATAATTCTAGGAAAAAGCAAGTATTATCAATGCTTTTGTGATGATTTCATAGAGATAGTGCATCCCATGAACTTGTTGACAAGAAAAGGAGTTTCTTTCCAATGGGGTGTGGAGCAATAAGAGTCTTTTCAGAAACTTAATGAGGCCATGAGTAAGGGTCCAATATTGAAGCCCCATGATTGGTCTCAAGACTTTTATGTAAATCCAAGTGTATCTTTGCATTCAGTTGGTGTTGTATTGCTACAAAAAGGAGAGGCGGGTAGAATGCAACCCATCTATTATGCCAATCGACAGCTTACAGAGGTGGAAACAAGGTATGAAGAAATAGAGCAGCAAGCCCTCTCTTTGGTGTTTTCAGTCAGAAAGTTTCGCTCCTATTTATTACCTCAACCATTTTTCTTCTTTACCTCTTAGTCTGTATTAGCATATCTAGTTTGCAAGCCTAATCCTAGGGGGAGATTTGCAAAATGTTTGTTAGAGCTTCAAGAGTTCTCTTTCTCTTTTGTCACTGAAAATACCACTAGGTCCACTATGGCAGATTTGCTCACAGGACGGAAGGATCTAGGAGAAGAAAAGAAATGTAAGGAGAACATTAAAGATGAAAGGGATACACCACCAACAGCTTTTGTCTTGTATTTTTATGGGGCTTTTAGTCCTTCACACCAACAAGGATCTGGGGGGGATAGTCTTGATGAATTCTGAAGGTCAAGAGGTGTGGGCGAGAGGACAAGAGCTTCCAGGTATCACAACTAACAATGCAGCTGAGTATAATGCTTTGATTCTTGGTTTGGAGGGTTGTCTTCAAAGTCAAGTTAAAGAATTGGAAGTAAGAGGAGATTCTCAGCTCATTATAAAGCAAATGCAAGGGCATTACAAGACAAGAAGTCCTGATTTGGAGGAGCTTAATCAAAAGGCTATGGCACTATGTAGTCAGTTTGATTTTTGCAAGTTTGTTCATATAAACAGAAAAGAAAATCAAAGGGCAGATGAGTTGGCTACTCAAGCCATTGTAGTACAAGATCGAGGGGTCGTTTCTTGGGTAGACACTGGATGGCCAGAACTACAAGATGTTTTAAAGCAATATGTGAAAGAAGGCATGTTTCCTCGAGGGTTAACTCGACAACAAAGGCAGAGATTGGTTACTTTTGGCCATGCCTCCATAAGGATGTATCTCGAGGGTGTCACTATGTATAAACCCTCTATATCACGTGCGTTCAAGGCCTATTTTTAAAATCCCTTATTTGTAAATTTTTCATCAATAAAATGTACCCCTTTTCTATACAAATCTGTAATTTTTTTCCAAAACTATTTTAAATAGTCCCTTATGTATATATATTTCTGTAAATTTTAGAAATAAAAAATATCCTTCTGTTGAACTCACATGATAGGGTTACATATGATGAGTGACCCCCCCGAGGGATGTATATGAATGTCATGAATGGAACATATGAGCTTGAGGATGTTGATGGCATGGTGATACCTGGACCCACCAATGAGTATCACCTTAAATTTTTCCATGATCGACCACCTTAAGGGCTAGCAAACCCTCTCTGTTACTAGAGAGGATCTGCTGGGATTGTAATTAAAATGCGGTTGGCTCTAAGAATTGAATTACAGAATGTGGATATGGGATTCTTGTAACTATATAGCATACACAACATACACAGTATTCTGTAAAAAAAATTTTTAAAAAAAGGCTCGTCTATCAGTGCGTTTAAAAACGCGTTTATATTCGCGTCTGTCTGTTCGACTTGCGTCTATACGTGCGTCTATGAAAGCGTTTATAAGCGCGTCTATTTATGCGTGTTTGTGCGCGTCTATACGCGCGTAAGTCTGATATATAGACGCGCAATTAGACACGGGTCTCCTGACGTGCAAATAGACGCGCAAATAAACGCGCCCGTAAGTTTTTTATTTAGTTAATGAAACACGTCTGTGCGCGCGTCTATGGGTGCTTTGTCTTGTTGTGTATATAGACGCATTTATAGACGCACTGATAGACACGCTTTATAATATTTTTTTTTTAATTTACAGAATGTTGTGTATGTTGTGTATGCTATATAGTTACAAGAATCCCATTTTCACATTGTGTAATTCAATTCTTACAGCCAACCACATTTTAATTACAATTCCAAATAAAACATTACAACTCCAAAACGCAATAAAATTGAAATCTCAAAAAGTGCTTGTATGTATATATATAGCACGAAGTTAAGCCACGTCATGTGGCTTCAAGTACAAAAAATAAGGAAGCTAAGCCACGTCATGTGGCTTCAAGTATAAAAAATAAGAGGAGTGTATATACAAGAGGCATGAATCCAAGCCAATGGCTTTAAGTACAAAAAAGAGTAGCTAGCACTACTTCTACGACTAATTTATGTTCTCCACGTCCTCGCTCCCTTCCACGCTCCCTTCTGCGCCTCCTTCCTCGTCTTCCTCGTCGTCTTGTGCACGGGCCTGTAAACAAGGAACAACATATATCAATGTATGAAAAATCAAATCTTTACTTATAATTTTGGCATTATTTAATTACTTTCAAATACCTCGGGGGTCGCTCCAGTAGCCCGGGTATGCTGCTCCTCAGTAATCAACCCGTCATCATAGAAGTGCCTCCATGTATCTCCTCTGCGATGGTGGCGGTGATAGGCTATCTCCGTAGGAGTAGGGTATCTGCCCACGATCTCAAGCTGCAAGACGACATAATTTGCGGAGGGATTAGTACAAAGAAACAACTTCCTAATAAACGACATAAGCAATATAATTTGAGATCGATACTTACAAATTGGGCCTCCCATGATTCAACACCCCCTGCTCCAAAACGTGCGCTTCCACATTCCTCCATCTGGATCCTTCGTGCCTTCACGAGCTGCAGACTGGGGTCCTCCCTCGCTGACTTCATTGCTTTCTTTCACTCACGCTTGTGAGCGGTGTGGGGCGGGCCCCTTGGTGGTTGACCTTCCTTGAGCCTGGCAAGCTCCGCTAGTGCCTGCCTCTTAAGCGAAGATCTTTTATTGCCAAGTATCATAACAATCTTTGACTTGGCCCATTTATCTGTGAACTAGCGATTGGGGGGTTAGGATACCTAGAGCGAACAGTAACAAGGATCTCATTAGCCAACCTCTTTGGCTGGTCTTTGAAGTGGATAAAGCAATCTCTGTAATTGTTAGCAATTACAGAGCATATGAAGGCCATTATGTCCTTCCCCCGCGCATCCATCAAGATGCCTCCTGTCTGAGTGATGTCATAGAATATTGTACCATCACTCGGAGGCACGTCTAAATCATCTGAATCATCATCGTCCCCACTGCCACCCTTCCCAAAGCACTGTGCCATGCATCCCCCACCGCTCTCCCTACTACTACGCCTGCTACTCCTGCTACCGTGTCGTGTCGAGCTCGTACACTGACCACTCATAGTTGGAGACTGCACGAGACTACGCTGACCACTCGTAGCTGGAGAACCGATTTTCGACTACACAGGAGTATGTCGATGACTCTGCGAGACAGAAGGACCTCCTGACGGTATGGGGGAAGGGGCATAAGATGGCATGGGGGAAGGGGCATAAGACGGCATGGGAGATGGGCCCGCGCTATGTAGCCGGCTGGGCTGTGCTGACTCTGCTGGGGTGATCTCAGCTAGTGTGGGGTGGTTTGGAGTCTGTAGTGCCGACTCCTGGGGGGTGTTTAGAGTACCCATCATATACCCGTATAACTCCACAGGACTAGGAGGATGCCCTAAAAGGTTATATAAGTCCCTCCAAATAGAATCCCGGGGATCAGGTGAGCTGGAAGCGCTTCCTGGCCACATGTTAAACTAGAAAAAAGAAAAAAAATCTATTATTGATGAGCTGAGAAGAAAGGGGAAGGGAAGAGAAGATTACTGTCGGAGCGCATCTATAGACGCGTCTGATTAGCGTGTCTATTTTTGCGTATAATAGCGTGTCTATAGACGCGACTGTCTGTGTCTGCAAACAGACTAGACGCGCGTTTAGACGTGATTTTAGACGTGCTCTGAGACGCACCTATAGATGCGCTCCAACAAACGGACTTTTCTAAAAAGTAGAAAAGGACATTGCACCTGACACACAAACGTGACACTGATACCCACATCATGCATTTTTTGGATACGAGAAAGTACAAATCCAAAGAGAGCAAACTTCCAAAAAAGATCAACTGCAAAAAGACTTACCTTGGATAGAGGTATCGAAGGTTCTTCTCCTTTTTCAAAGTTGCTTCTCCTCCTTGTTCGCCCTCCTCTCCTTTAAGCTTGGAAGTAAGTGTGGGTGCCTTTCTCTTAAGTGTAAGCTTGGAAGAAAGTATGGGAGCCTTTCTCTTAAGCATCAAAACTATGGATCTGCTAATAAGGAAGCAAACAAGCTGCACGAAGTATAAGTAATGTGAAGAAAAGCGAAGCGAGCATGCTAAAAGCAGGTTTAAAAGCCACGTCTATAGGCGCATCTAAAAGCGCATCTATAGGCGCATCTAAACACACAGGGTAGACGCGATTTTAGGTGCGCTTTTAGACGCATACCACAGAACAAACAAATGCACTTTTAGACGCGCCATAGAGTTTAAAATTAAACATTTGAAGCAGAGTAAATTTTTTTGGGCTGTTTGTTTGTAGGATATCTTCATCTTCAACAAGTAGCTCCAGTGAGGATGAATCCCTCCGTATCCACTATCGGGAAATATGATTGGAGAAAAAATTCAAATGTATGTGTGATCGATGTCCAGGAAACATGTATCATGCATGCAGGATTACACTCAATCACATCTCAAAGTATGGAGAATGGGATGCGACCGTAAACATGGTAAGTGTTAAAGAGTTAAGGTTGATTGAGATACCTATGGGTATTCATATGTTTGAGTTATGATCCCGTTTTAATTTGATACAGGATGCAGTGCCACACTCGCATATGTTGCTCTATGCTCGTCGTGAGGAGGCGAAGCGTCGGCGATATGAGGTAGGATCTTCAGGAGGGACCGTTACGGATGCATGCAGTGATGGTGATAGTAGGCCTCCGCCATTATCTCATGAAGCTGTGAAGGAGGAGGTGTTTGATAATATGGTGCGGGATTTATATGTCCATCAAGGGAGAGATGATAGCATGGAGGAAAGAAGACAAGAAGAAAGGGCCCTCTTTCGTTCACACCACGGGTCTCGTGTGCCATACCCTCAGTATCTAAGAGCACTTCCAAAAGATATTCATGTGGATTGGCTACTTGATGAAATGGAGAAAGTAAAGAAAGACGAGGGGATGCATATCACAATGGAAGAATGGGAGTATGCTAGGGGATGCATGAGCAAGGTCGGTATATAGAATGTTATGCATAAGTTAGGAGCTTTCAATAATTTAGATTGCTTATTTAATTGATTTTTTCTTGGTGTAGTGCACTATGTTCAATGCTATATAGTATGAGGGTAAGCATTTTCGAACACAACGGATTGATGATAAGAGAAACACACAAGATTACGGCGTCATTGCTAGCTTTGAGGGAGGTAATGGAGCCATGGATGATTATTGTGACATAATCCAAGATATTATTAAGCTTGACTTTCGACGCTTCTTTGTGTACATTTTGGATGTAAAGTGGTTTAAGGACGTGGTGGAAAGAGGCCCAAATGCAACAATCAAACGCCATGCAAGTGGCTTTGTAACTATTGACTCCACGAAGTTTTGGCAAAGTAGGAAGGACACACTAGTACTACCGCAACAATGTGAACAGGTACTGTGCACACATATAAAAATACTCGCTTTTAAATATTTGATGCAAGAAAAATAGCATGATTGTATTTGTGTTTGAATTAGGTTGTCTATCAACCAATGGTGGATAATAATAGATGGTGGCATGTCGTACTTATTATGCCATGTTTCAAAGTGATGTATAGTACATTTACTAATATGGAGCATATGGAGGATGATCATGGCCATGGACGTGATGATGACCGTGATACAAGAGAGGAGGATGATCATGAGATAGGAGATACAGATATTGAGGCCATTACCTGTGAGGACGAGCCTACCATTGGTGATGCTGATTTTGATGAGCACATGAGTAGCACAAGTAGTAGTGGGTTGAATGTATTTGTAGATCTAAACACTTGTCTGGATTTTGAAGTAGATAGTTTGGCAAGGGTTGATCTCATTGAGGATGAGATTGAATCGTAGCCCCATCATTGATATTGGCAAAAATATTTTACATATTGTCTTATTCTCCTCACCTCACTTCATTTTTGTATATGTGGGCTTGCAAAAAAGCATTGATGTTTTTGTTAAAATTATGTGCTTTGGTAATCATGGGCAATGTTTGGAAAGCAATGATGTATACCAAAATCTCACTTTCTATATTCTCTAGTTTGCGACTATCTATACGTCTAAATGCGTGTCTACTTCTCTGTGTAAACACGCAAATAAATGTACAAATACACGCTGATAAACGTGATGTTAGACGGGCACATATTTTCTCAGTTTAAACGTGCAAATAGGGTTCTTCAACAAATTTTCCTTTGGGGCCTTGGTTGGAGAAAGGATTCACAAAGGAGTTGATGCATGACTAGGTGGAGAAGCAGATTTCTCCATGAAAGAACATGCAGACTTAGGTGGAGATGGGCCTAATATTTGCTTGTGTTGCAAAGAATGCTGACAATACCTTCACAGCAGAGGTAAGGCGACCAAAAGACCACACGCACAGAAATTACTGAATACAAAGTAAAAAGAATTTGAAGGTGGACTACGTTAGAATTCGACTCTGCAGATTTGAAGGTGGACTGCGCTAGAATTTTACTCTGCAGACTGCGTCTCCAAATAGCGAAAGATCAGCACAGTGCTTGCTGACAATATGACGTTTTTCGAGAGTATTCACAGCCAGCAGACCGTCACCAATTAACACAAAAGCGTCAAGATGAAGAGTGTGAGCAGACTGTCACGAGTTAACCCAGAGCGTCAAGACGGAGAGCGTATGAATTGGTGAGTGCACACTTTATCTATAACAACATTTCACAGCGTCTCGAATTTGCGAAAGCGTAGTACAGAGCCTGCATAGGATGTCACGTTATTACGGAGCAGACACATCGACCAGAAAGTCACGCGTTATCTCAGAAAGTCTCTAACAAAAGCTATTGACAGCAAAAAAACTAACGAATAGTCTGTTGTCGCCACTGCGCTTACGAATTGGCTTAAGAAGAAGAACCTAAAAGTCTACGCAACACTGAAATAAGTACAAGCTTTGGAAGAACGTTTGAGAACTTGTACATGCGCAATAGTCTAAAACTCTACGCAGTAGAATGTACAACCCTTAGCTTTCGTTCGCAATAACAACTTTTGATAAACCAACTTGAACTTAACACAAACTTACTTTTTAGCTCACAAATACTGTTACGTCCTGCAGCGGCCACAATGTTACGCTTCGACGAGCATGCAATTACGGGGGTTTCACACGCAGAAGGAACAACCTTCTCAGGTAGAGCTGAGTGAAGGGCCCTTATCAATCCTACGCACAACAAACGTACAAACGTTAACGTATAAATGAAGATCAAAGGAAGGAAGCCAGTAAGAGAAGGAAGGAAGTCTTCATCTGCAGGAGACATTGTTCAAAAGTGCCGCTGTCAGTCTCCACGTAGTTGCCACATTGATCGATTCCAGCCATTGTCGAAAAGAAGACGGTGGAGTACGAGCAAGTGCGAATTGCAAAGCTTTGAGCCATGCATGCAGAATTTATAGGCAGCGATGCTACTCCAAACATTGTCCACGCCTAATCACTGATGGTGGTCACGCATATCTTCCTCTACCTTGCACACGAGCCTCATGCAAGGGCAGCTATAATAGAAGCACACCAAAATAGACATAATCAACAAAGGTCCGCCATAGCCACCTCTAAATATTCTTGCAGATATACCTTCCGCGTTAATCACGCTGTCAACAGATAGTAGCAAATGTAAAGACGAATATATCCGCCACCTAATTCCCATAAACCGTAGGCTGGAGACGCCACGAAAACCTTCGGAGAGGACCACAAAACAGGAAAACCATTCGCCAATTAGTGCACATAATAAACAGTAGGCTGGAGACGCCACGAAAACTTTCGGTCTCACAGCTAAATGCAACAAGGGCAGCAGCCGCGACAATAAAGACGAATATGGAGCAAGACTAACCTGGAGCTGCCAGCAGCCGCACTAATGACGAACATGGAGAAAGACGAACCTGGAGTCTCAATTCATGAGAATGGAAAACGAAAAATCTTGGACGAAACGCAAAGGAGGCTGCGCAATTGACGCGCAGAAATTCTCGGCGAATCGATGGAACCATGCAACCACAACTGTCAGTTGCAACTCCAGTTGTGCATCTCTGCCACGTGTAACGCGCACCAACCAACCAAATAATTGTAATTTCTTGTATTTCAAATATTCCGAATTTCTGCCTTCTCGACGACGCTAAGGCTCCCCCATCAGGGCAGGCCAAAAAGCAGCCTCCCGGACCTTGTTGAAAGAAATTCTCTTGGGGAATTTTGGATCAACATCAAAACATAGTTTGTAGCTTGGCACGTTGCGTCATAGTTTTGTTGCATACGTCATGGACGACCGCAAGCCATTTTCATTTTCTAGGCACGAAAAGATCGCCCACCCACTTCTTTAGATGATGCTAATAACTTTGAGCCTGAGGTGGCAAGGCAAGGTGCAAGCAAAAGTATTGGAGGTTTGGGAACAACGAGAAAACAACATGGAACCACCATATGCCTCAAAACTAGTTTAAGGGGCTATGCTTATGCAATTGCATTTTTAAAGGAGAGCATAATCTTCCCGTCTTTGCATACTAACTTCAACCCCATATTACTTGGCCAAGGTCCTTTTGAGCAAGCGGTATGAGGTCTCCTAATTCTTTGATATACTCTAGGGCCTTCTGCCTTCCTTGGTCTGTGTTGGTTGGACTGTCACAAAATTGGAGGTTCATAAGCTCGTCACGTTTCCATGGTCAAGATACCCACGTTCCACGATAATCATCATCACTCACATGGATGTTGCCCAAGTAGTCTCTACCAAGCAAAAGTCCTCTCGTCCACCACTTATTTCTTACGCTATCGATTGGCACATATGTTCCATTATGATGGAGAAATAGGCGACGTTGATTTTGTAGTCATGCATTCCAAGATTGGTAGGTAATAGTGAACTACATTTCGGGCTTTGTGAGTGCTTGGAAGGCTCCTTCGATCGCAAGGCTAAAGAATATTCAAAGATGTCATCAACGCACAAATTCATACGCTATTGAATATCCATACAATGTTGCAATTTTAAAAGCTTAGATCCCCTAATGCGTAGCTAATGCATAGATGAAATAATAGAACTAGCTCCCATGAAAGCTCAAGGGAATTCTCAGATTGACGACTAGCAATGAGAAAAACATAAACTAAAGATTTCGATTAATGATTGTTATATCATGGTGATTTAAATCAAGTTAACATGATCTCCTTGCCATGTACTAGGTGTTTAGTCAAATAGCAACTAGCTACAAAAAGGATCGCACGGGTAACTCATCAAAGATAAACCTTTTATATCTCAATTACATAAAGTAAAACAGAGAGTTGAGCTGAAAGAAGAATTGAAAAAAAAAAGAGAGAGAGAGGGACATGCTCTAATATGATAAATAATCGAAGAGAAAGTGTACCACATCTCCCCTACATCACATATGGAACTTTTTTTTTTTTTAATTCTCAATTTGTGCATGCAATCCTTGTTGCTAATCTTCTTTATATAGTTCCAATTTTATCATGTCTTCGTAGGGGCCACGCTAATCTTCTATATATAGTTTTAATTTTATCATGTCTTCGAAGAGACTTTTTAATTTTTATCATTTCACATTTTCTATAGACTTATAATTTTACCTAACTAGTTCTTCATTTTTTAATGCATGTTCTTGCCCATGAGCGAGCACTTGAATCAAAAGAAATGGTCATCGTGGATACAAATTGAAGAGCAATAACACCTACATTCATGTGGTTGTAGTCCATCTTATCATATCTTAAAGAGCACGCTGATGATTACTTGCATGCTATTGAAAAGAGAACTAAGCTATCCCTTACTCGTGTATTTCTTGGGATTCAATTTTCAGAAAGTGCTAATCTTTGTCCATCATTAATAATAAAAGTACTTCCCCTGATATTATGGAGAGGATCAGACCTAATGTCGTGTCTCGTCTCCAAAAAATTTAAATTCTTTTTCTACCTCCTTTAACAACATGCTAAAATTTAGATTATTGTTCCAAATTAACAATTAGATATTCAAGTATAACGTTTAAATTTGTTATCATTTCAATCGATTCCAAGAGGATTTAAAACAAGTTCGTCAAGGATGATAACTTGGGTCATATTGACCAATATAGCAACAACGATACACATGAGCCAAAATGTCACCATAGTATAAAAGGGATGGTCATGCACTACTAGTTCCTAAATAAGGGACCCACCATACCAAAACAAGGTAGACTGCATACACTTCCATAATTTTCATGATTACGAAAGTGTCAAAAAAATGAACACCATAATTTCACCTAAGTCCACATTTCCTTCATTCTCTACAAGTGCTTGCGAAGACTATACAATTTCATTTTAGTCTCTTTGCAAAATATGTCTAGACAATCTATATAATATAGCAATGCACCACTTAAGATAAAGGCTAGCACTAAAGGAGAAGGCTAATAAAAAAGTAGTCCATATTCTTGTCATTCAAGCTAGAAGTGCTTGTGAAGACTTTAGTCTCTCCCAAATGAACATTTCTAAGCAAATAAATGCTTAGACGATTTTTACCTTCATAGGGCAATGTGCCACCTAAGATAGAAAGAATTTATTGCAATATCAACAAGCTGCAAAATGGTTGCAAAATCACTGCATGTTGGCTAAACGATCAGAACATATATCTAGATGAATCAAGAACATGCCCAAATTCATCCTCTAATACCACAACACATTTTTAATCTCATGACAAATGTTGAAAAGCAGACTCAACTATGACAAAGGCTAGCACTGTTCGAAAAGCAGTCTAGGTTCTCTTCATTCAAGCTACAGCTGCTTGTTAAGGCTATATAATTTCATTTTAGTCTCTCCCAAATAAGCATTTCTAGCAAAACACACTAGCTGATAGGGCAATGTACAAGTTAAGATTAAATTTATCGCAATATTAGCAAACCTCAAATGGATGAAAACTCACGCAATGAAACGTGCATGTCCGCTAATATGAAGGAACATATAGCTAGATGAATGTAAGAACATGCCCAAACTCTTCATCCCAAAACACAACACAGTGTGAATTTCAATCTCATGACAATCAATCAGCACGCCACAATGTGGACTAAAAAGTGAAATTTGCATGTCTGCTAATACGGCAGGAACATATATCCAGATGAATCTAGGAACATGCCTAAACTAATCCTCAAAAACACAACACACAGTGCAGTTTCAATCTCATGATAGTCAGTCGTACAGTTGAAAACCATAAACTCCATCATGAATAGATTTTTGCACCAGCACAACCGAACACCAATGCCCTGGTTTGAATGTAAAACTATCCACATTGTCAAGAAGACCTGAGACGGTGTAAGAAGCGCCTTTATCTAAATAGGACGTTACACATTGTGACACAATTCACTTCTTGCCAAGGAGACACTACATACACATAAAACACACATTTTCATTTTGCAAGAACTAAATGAACCATACGTAAGTGTCGATTTACGTATTGCTATACAGGCCATTGGCACAAGTGTCACCATCATCACTTATTAGAATATTGTCATCTAGCTAAATAATTATTTAAGCAATTGGTTTCTATACTTAACACATACGCCACTGACTGCACGTGCATTTATTCAGGTTGTTCTAGTTCCATCTGCAAGAAGAAAAGAACAGAAGTGTAAATAGTACCCACGTTAAACAAAACCCTTGCAACATGAAAACTGAGAGTGCCTCGGAAAGGAGTTCAGATATCCAAGGAGAATCAAGGAATATTTTTCATAGGGAGAAACCAAAGTCAATGACTGAAATCTAAATCAGTTAAGGTCGTTAAGTATTGAATGCTGACCTTTCACTGAGCAGATTCTTGATTGCCTCATACTGCTTGGGTATCTCCATGAGTGCAGCCACTGCAAATTGTGCTTCTTTATGTTCTGGAATTGCACACTGGGACATAACTTCTGTAAAGTTCACAAACTGCACAAACCAACTTTGTTATGCGAACACTGCAACAGAATGTGAGTGCCATTAAAAGCAACAAATGGCTTCCATAAAACTAAAAATGGCACCTGAAAATTGTCAAACTTGCGTGTTGGAATAGCGTCATCAAACTGTTTCATCAGGTCCCAAGGCCCATCACCAACTCCCACCAAGACGATTGACAATGGGTAATTACTACAATCATCATAGCAAGAATTTGACTTGAGGATACTGTTCAAACTTTAGCCTGCAAATGGCTTAAAATGTTAAGGCTTTGTATAAGTATACCTTGCTGTGACAATAGCATCTATTGTCGCCTTCTCCTGGGTGCTCAATCTTCCACCATTGAGATTTCCAGTGACCTGTCAGAGCCCCGTGCTCAGCAAATTTGGAAATCTCAATAGAATCCACAAATGCATACAGATACTAATGCACATCAAAATCAGCAGATATAAACTGATGCTACCTCTGCATTATGTGAAAATCAAAAGCGCTGCAATTGATCACTTCTAGTACCTGCCCATCTGCTATAATTACAAGGATGTGATACTGGTCTCCGCTTTTCTTGACATCATCTATTGCAGCATGTATGATTGGAGCAAATGAGGTTGGCCCTGTAAATCCATTACAAAAAATGCTCTTTAGAGAGAGAATATCCTCTCTTTGAAAGTGAGGTTGACAAAAGAGTTCAATAGAACAAGTTCTTGCCTTTGTTTTAATGTTAGTAATGATCTAACAGGGGCACACACAACCTTTAAAATATGTCATAAATCAAGGCTAAAATTTGGATACCAGAAAGGATAAGCCGGGGAAGTCTCTCTTTGTAACGTTGTAAAACCCCTTCAAAGCCAACACAAGGTCGACCACTCGGATCCAAATTGAACACCTTCTGATCATGTGTGGTCACTGTCCAGCCAAAACTGAAAATTCAGAACATTCTAGTTGCCAGCGTCCACTTCTTTAGCTATAAAGAAAAGAACCATCCTCAGGCCAAACTATGGGAATCGAACAATGAAAGGTAAGTCAACAAACCGTCTCCAAAGCCATAACAAGGAATTAAATTATCTTCGTCAAATTTGGCCAGAGTTTTTCCAATAATGGAGATAGCCTGCTCATAAGGATTCAGGATGTTGGGGGAGATTGTGTGAAGACTGAGTCCATCAAACGAATGTTTTCCTGTAACCAAAAGAGAGATGCTCAAATTGAACAATGAGGTGTACACAATTCACCAATGTGCTTATATCTGGTAAACAAACAATTATTGAAGTGTGACCTGAGAGTTAACTGGTTATCACTTGTTAAAATCTAACCATCTGTCAGTATCCACATATATGAAGTTTGAACAAGAGGGCTGAGGGGAAAAGCTCGCGCAAAATATGTATTCTGATATGATGTTCCTTACACCACAACCACAGAAGATTGGATTGTGCACTCATGTTAGCCTTGTGTGTGTGTGTGTGTGTGTGTGTGTGTGTGTGTGTGTGTGTGAGAGAGAGAGAGAGGGAGGAAGTGTGAATGTATGTGTGTGTACATGGATATGCTCACGTGCACATGGATATGCGCATGCACATGCTCGCGAGCATATGCATGTGCGTGTGAGTCGTGACGCACATGAACACGATTCAATTCATAAAGTGGTCTTAAAAAGAAGTTTTGGATCTTCTTTTGTGCACAAAATGGTGTATCATTCTCGGAGCTTACAATCACAATGGCTCTAGTTTTCAAGAGCTTTCAAATGAGTATCCAGGTTGTTTAGTTTTGATTGGATCCTGAACCTTAAAATTACTTACAAAAATCTTTAGTAACGTAGCATTCACATTGTCCACTGTTAAGTTAAACCCTTCTTTTCTATATCTCAACTTGTATCCCTGCACAGAAGGTCCTTAGAGTACCTATTTCTTTGGGGGTTAAATTTCAAGCATCTTTAACATGCTGTCAAGGGATTTAACATAACTGGACCCCCTTGAATCACAATCAGAAGGGACACTTCCATTAAAATCCCTAACTAGTCCTTAATCGGTTTTGGGAATAGGCCCTTAGTCCCTTAATGACATTGTCACGGCTGGACTTTCCTTCCCTCAGGCGATAACCCATCAACATTGTACACAACGAGAGGGGGAGGGTATATGATCATTGCTACACAGTTTTTTCCATACCTTACCATATGGATACGGCATACGGGTATGGAAGTATGATTGGAGTATGGATCAGCCCCTGGGGCTGAATCATACGTGACCCTAATTTTACACACAAAAAAAACAGGGAAATATACATTGTACACATTTAATTGACAGAGAGCTACAAAACTTTCAACGTCAACCTTCAAACTTCAAAGTTGTATCACTAAGTCAAGAAATTGATTAAAAAACGTTTTCATGAAGCCCGTTTTCCCCCCCAAAAAAAGCCAAGTATGATTGGTTGTACCATACACGTACAGAATAATTATTTCATACGTGGATGGTTTAGCCAACCATCCGCGTACGGACCCAACTATGTTGCCACATTATTCACATACGGATGCTACTGTTCCAGCTTTCTAGAAACTTTTCAATTACACTTCTCATTGTTTTGGTTTTTATTTCTCACCCACATATAATACAACTGCCCAGGTTTACATATTAAACTAAAGCTGATGTTCCCAGGAGCAGGGTTGACCTGAAATTTACAGTTTGATTAATATCAAACTAAACTCAAGAATCTAACCTGTCCATTCATTACTCTTGGTAAAATCAATGCCAATTATCAAGTTTGATGATTCAAGTCCAGCAGCTTCGAGAGCATTAGTTACCTGTATCCAAAATAAAACGCTAATCAGCAATGCACATCCCCCCCCCCTCCTCTCTCTCTTTCTCTCTCTCTCTCTCTCTCTCTCTCTCTCTCCCCCTCTCTCTCTCTCTGTGTGCGCGCCCGCGCTCGTGCTCTGCACATACGTAGCTAGGGAATCCAAATCGCATAATATAAAATAAAAAGTTGCAGATCTATAACTGATGTGAACAGACTATCTCCTCCAACTCCATGTCTCGGACTTGGGTTGGGGGGGTGTGAACTGGGAGTTCCCCACCAAGATCCAGTTCTATCAAGACCACTTCTTGAGAGTATCGGAGGATGGACTCATCATTAGACCCTAGTCCCTCTAGGACAGAGGAGTCTCACATGCATTGAGGATTGCCATTGGATAGATGCAAGTCTCGTCCCATCAGCTGAGGATTGAGACAAGGAGAGCTACAGGCATGCCCAGAGAGCAGCGGTATGCACGCTGAGGGAGCTCAAGACCCATATCCTAACTATGGCGACTTTGGCCTCCTATCCCCTAATGCTTATAGTCAATGTTGGCTAAAAATATAGGAAAAACTACTCTAAAAAGCCTAAATTTTGATTTTCAAGGTGTAAATTCGCCAAATTTGCGAAATTTCACCCCAAAAAATTTCACTGGTTGAGAGGGAGGAGCATTTCTTGTGTGTTTGCCCAGCCTACTATGAAGTCCGGGGACAATACCACTGCCTCTTTCAGGAGGGGCATGGATTTGGTCCACTCTCACGTTCCGTGACTAGGTCTGCATTGGGCTCTATCTGATTGAGATGCTACGACACAAAGAGACAGACACAAAGAGACACTACTGCAACATATCAGACAACAGTAGGAAGTGACCACGCCAAAGGGGGCTGATGTAGACCGAGCCCAACGACATGTCACGGACTTCTATATAATTGATTCAGCTCCAGGACATAGTAGGGTGGAGAAGGAGGAGCTAGCTGACATGAGGGCAATGTTGATCAGCGGGAAAAGACGACGCAACGCTGCTGAGTGAGGGACGCAGAGACCACACACAACATAAAGAGTGACCAGAGCGCACATGTTCGAGGTCCGATCTCTCTCAGCTCTTCTTGGAGGAGACCACTAGAGATGAGGTGTCACTCTTGACATAGCCCATCGGATACAGAGGTTGAGGAGATCACGCCCTCCTCCACAGCGAGAGACAGCTCGACAGACACAGATCGGGACATCTTTGCAGCCCACCGGAGAGCCTCCATGGCACTGGGTTTCGGCTTTTGAGCTTCAGTTTTTAGTGTTTTTTGAGCTCTTGAGCTCCTTAGCTTAGCATAGCACTCCACAAGGGTCCTAGCGTGCCCTTTGCTTCAGCCCACAGAGGCTTATATGAGTTCTTTCTCTTGGTGTCTGTCCTTCCATAGAGTCCATAGTGCCCAGTAGCAAGCCCAAATGAAAAATAAATCAAACTCCTATCTGGGTGGGTGAATCCCAAAAGGCCAAAAGAACTTCCGAAAAGTAGCATTCGGCGAGTTCTCAAGCGCTGTCCAAGGAAGTCTAAAAATCTCTCTCTCTCTCTCTCTCTCTCTCTCTCTCTCACACACACACACACACACACCACGTATGCATGTGTAACTAGAAAATGCAAAATCACATAATCTAAACTAAAAATTCACAGCCTGTAACGATCTGAACAGACACAAGTGACTTCTTAGTCTCTTACACTATATAGGAGAAGTGCACGCTTAGGCATTAAAGACCTTAAGCAAATACCTGCAATGGCAAAAGTCACATTACTCATCTACTCGTAGTCATCATTAGCTCAAAGCTTCAGCCTCTACATCGAAATCACCATGAGCCATGGAGGATCTAGAACTTGTCCTATCACCAGTAAGGGAATCAGAAACCCCACCTACCCTTCAGGAAATCCCAGAGATAGAGATTCAACAACAAGTGCAACTTGCTGCGTCTCAGAATGGAGAACTGAGAAGGAAAATCCTACTACTCAGTAACAACACTACTGCCAAGAGCCACTACAAAACAAGATTCAAGAGCAATTGCATGATGTCACATCAACCCACATCTAATACCTCCAACTACTACATCTCATTTCTCATAGGTTGGTCTCCAACGATCTTAAAATGATTGCTCTAGTGGAGTAAATTGCAACAATATTCCAACAGCCCATTTACCTTTTAGGCCTTCCATGGATGTTATCAGAAGCAATCATCTGCATACAAGGATATAATACATGATCGAGACATAAAACAGGCAGATTCCCATGGACTATGCAACAAATCCTGCCAGTGGGTTGTGGGACACAGCAACATAAGTCTCTCCAGAATGCCACCCTTAGTCTCATGTCAGAAAGGTCTGGGGCACCATGGTGCTACTCTAATGATATTTCACATGGGTAAAAACAAGGAACTTGGCACATATTTTTTAGGGGTTCTCACATTCGGCAAGCACTTACTGAACAGGATAGGGAGCAAAAATGCACACAACAGATCCCATTGAAAGGGCCCCTTAATGGAAAGGCGGCACAGTCTTATCATTTGTAGCATAGCATGTGTTCAATAGGTTCCTATCAAGACATGCAGTTTTTACACCCCTTTTTGCTCTCTCTCTCTATCTCTCTCTCTCTCTCTCACACACACACACACACACTTTTTTTGGTGTAAAATTATGATGCCTTATAAAACACACACACACAAAAAGTAGTTGCAGACAGGACTCTCGCGATCTTTTAGGCTTGTGAAAATTACATGAAGTGTGTAAGAAAACGAAGCTGCCTTTTTGGAAATAGGGCATTGCATAAGCATTATATGCCAAATATTTTTCATAGAAACAGTTTAAAGCCTTTCCACAGACCCATATATGCAGAGAGCCATGAGTGATGTAGATGCAGAATCTTTCCAAACTAATGGGCAAGGAAGTCATGACAAGGTACCAACTGCTAAATGTGCCAGGATAAAACGAAGGTGCATAGAATGAAGTACGGCAAGGAACCTATAATCCACAAAGCATCTATTCAGAATGCAGGCTAGCCTATCGTGAACGTTAGCATGTCAATCCAAAAGCATAACATGAAAAGGACGATACACATACGTTAAGGTCTACCAAATAGTCAGAACTCACCTGGGCAATGTTAGTGAAGTCCTCACAATTCACCATCTTTTAGTTAATCGTTCTACCCTTCTCTGAAACCTGCAGAGTAGACATGAACTTGTCAACTGCACACTGCACAAAGTCTAGGTTGTACCTAGGAAATAATGACAAATCGGTGTAATCAGGCCTATCCGCAAAGAATAAGCGTCTTCTACACAATAAATCATGATGAGCTCACGAACACCCCACATTCATATCCCCCCCCCCCTTCTCTCTCTCTCTCTCTCTCTCTCTCTCTCACACACACACACTCACTCACGTGTGTCTGTGAGTGTGTGTGTGTGTGTGTGTGTGTGTGTGAGAGAGAGAGGGTGGGGGGGGACGGGAGAATATGAATGTGGGGTGTTCGTGTGTCGTCTGTGAGTGTGTGTGTATGCAACTCATATGCATAGGTCCACGCACCACCAAGCAAGTGTGACAACATCTAAATTCATTCATTGAAAGCTGTTTGGGGCAAACCAACATTTTGATCAGGACACTATGATGTCGTCTCCTTGAAACAAAGACTGACTGATAGCTGCTAAAATTCTGGACAGGCAGTCTCAATAAAGCAACTCGGTTTACCAGCAAGGTAACGAGTCTAACCCACACGCTGTTGTTGACTTAAACGACCCAATGCAAAGCAATGTGTTTTTCGGCGTTGCGTTAGCTTCAGCCTCCATTACATTGCAAAAGCCATAAGATTACGACAAAAGCCATAAGGAACGAGGGCAAGATAAGCCGTTAAGTATGTGGAATTCCTCTTACATTCACTCCGCATAAAAGCTATATCTTACTCAAATGGAAGGTAATCAATGATCCCATAGCGGGCATTGAACAAAGACAAACTGGTAGTCATCGGAATGAACAGCACCAACCTGTTACTAATGCAGATGCAGGAAAGCGGAATTCCAGTGCCCACACAATGTTTCTCTTTGTCCATGTACAGCACTATAAATAGATCATAGAGCACCTTTGATGCCCTTTCTTTGTCAAATGGGTCGTAGGCATCTTCAATCAACCCATTGAAAGATGCGCAAATAATGCAATCGATCAGCGCCAATAAACCGTCCCTGTCTCCAACCATATCTTCTTCCGCGAAGGAGTCCATCTGCATGGAGGTCTTGTTCCGTGAAGGAGCTCGTCTCTGTTCTCCATGCCTGCATTGTTTTATTGAATGCCGGATTCCAAGAAATCACATTCGATTCCTCATAATATTCACAATACGTTGCTTTAAGGGATTTTCCGGCGTCTGCCATGGCGACACATTCCGTGATTGCATGAAGCACTGCAACGGCAGGGTCCCGCAACAACGCCACTCAACAAGGACCTTAAAAAGATCCCCAGCTGGAGAGGAAACCCGCAAGCTTGACCTCCTGCTGCTGTACGAGTCGATTCTTGCGAATGATGCCTTCATCTTTTGTATCAAGAGCCATACTCCCTTTCAATTCGATACACGAATGCCCATCTCGCCGTAGTGGAGGATCTCCTGCATTCAATTAAGGTCATCTCTTCTTCTATTCTTCTATCAGGAGACTAATCCATAGCTCCCACTTGGCATGAATTCGGAGGCTTGGCGATGCATTCTAGAGGTTCGGGGGAGGAGGAGGGAGGTTCGGGAAAAGGAGGAGCTCTGGAGAAAATGGTGAGCAGAACATGGCACGCGGCGACTGAGCGTGGCGCGGTTGACGTGGCACGAGAGGAGGCTTCTTGTAGACTCTACTTCTCAACAGCGGAGGTGGCTCCAATCTGCGGTTGTGCCAGACTAGAGGGGAGGGCAGTCACGACTCTGGGCAGAGGCACATGGCCTATCGAGGTTCGGTGAAGGTCTGTGGCGGCGGTAAGGGGCGCCACATGGCAATTTATGCGGCCGCCACAAGGCAATTAGCAGGACAGTTGGCGATTAAATGCGCGTGTACAAGGGCTATGGCGGTGTGCTGTCCACACACCACATGGCAAAAAGTAACGCACATGCACGCCACGTCAAGCGGTTTAGTGAAGCAAGATCCACGTGGATCTACGCCATGTGTACCATCTGCCAAAGGCATAGAATCTACCATCTACCACATGTACGCACAGCACACAAGTGGCAAGGGTCGACGTGCGACGTGCTGGCAGCGGGGTCGATGCGACCACGACCAACCGACATGTGGCAATGCAGCAGCGCACACACACACACACACAGAATATAAGGGCAAAAAAATGCCGTTTGTGCTTCTTTAGAACCACTTTCACCATCAAAGTAACAACAACAATAGTTTTTGCAAATTAAAAGAGATTACATCCAAAGATGTTAGCACTTTGTGTCTATGTGAAGCACTTTTAGCACTTTTCATCACCACCACGGTTTGGTGTCACTTTTTTGCTAGCACTTATTACATTTTCTTAGCACTTTCTCAAATGAATGTAAAACAAATGACTTAGTCTCCAAAGTGGTTTGGTCAAAGTGTCCCAAAAGGTAAGGGAAATGGAAGCCTTCACTGGTGCGCCTTACTGGTGCCTTGGCTCAACACATTTAGAATGATAGGGATGATTGGTACACAAAAGAACC
The DNA here is from genome assembly GCF_047967505.1 of Dipteris shenzhenensis. Classification (NCBI taxonomy): domain Eukaryota; kingdom Viridiplantae; phylum Streptophyta; class Polypodiopsida; order Gleicheniales; family Dipteridaceae; genus Dipteris; species Dipteris shenzhenensis. Next base: position 31,945,395 of record NC_141607.1, on the reverse strand, counting down.
AAAACAAGGGCGCCTGGTGCCTCGTGTGCTCTACTAGGAGAGGGTTATCCACCACTAGAGACTGGATCTGTGCCCCTTTTTAGCAAACTCCTCGTATGCCAAGGATAATATGAGCATCTTGTAATTGGACATAAATTCCTTCATTGCAGCTTCTTTCAAGGCACTAGGAGAACTCAACTTGGTAAGGGAAGCGCACATTAGAGCTATTCGTAGCTCCAAGTCAATCAAATAATTTTGTGAGTTGAGAGTAGCTATAATGTGCATTTCCCTTACCAAGGCTAGAATGTTTACCAACTAAAGCCTTATAAAGGCTAGAACGGTTTTCCATGGAGTCTACTAACCTTTCTTAGAACTAGAAGAAGGGGGATGGGTGCCTTGACTCGACACTTGAAATGGTATGAGCCATGATGGTGAAAAAACCTTGGCTACCCATGGATGGGCATGATGGAACAATGACGGTATGAGAGATACCCAACATCTTTTGACCTTCCATTTCCCTTACCTTCAGGAAAAGGGAAATGGATACTTTCATTTCCCTTGCCTTCAGGCAAAGGAAATAGGCATGGAAAGGCTAGGTGAATTGGAAGAAGGACACAATGGTGCCTCGTGTGCTCTACTAGAAGCTAGTTCTCTACCACTATAGAAGGGTAGGTCTCTACCCCTTCATGGTGGTCTCCAAATACAACACCAATAGTGGAAGTCACCCATTAAGGCCCGTTTCCATTGGCTCCCCATCCTGCAACTCCCTCAGTCATGGCCACAACTGGTGGAGTGTTGCAAGATGAAGAGCCAAGGCAAACAATGGATCTCATGACTTGGGCAACATTATGCAGAAGGGGAATCGCGGTTGTAGCAAAAGATTCATCACAAGGGTTGAAAAGGGATTTGAAAGCGTGGAAGGGGATAGGAGAGGAATTTTTCTAGGTGCACCAAATTGTTTCTCTCCCCTTAAGGCATTTATGTAGTGGGGGTGGAGGACTTACTGCCCTCCCACTCCTTTCCCCTTCATTTCTTACATTAGTTTGTGCTCTGCATGCCTATCGCTACTATGATCACACAAACCACCATTGGATTTTGCTATGACTAGACAATCCCGATACTTGCACTCCCTTAAATGACACCCTTTTGGGATTAGGGGGGAGGAGTTGTGGCACATGTAGAGTCCCAATTAAATATTCTAACTAGCACCCACCTTGCTGCTAGTAGCCTAGCCTAACGTCGCCTAGTGTAGGTGATCATATACATCATCATTTGGCCACTGGTGTATACATTTTGAACTTTGGATCCAAAGACATGTGATTAGATGGTTTCCATGGCAGAATTTATTAGTAATATCATAATAATTCAATGGCAAGCAAACTGGTAAATTGAAAATTGTAACCATTCTAAATGGCATTATAACTGTAATTTAGAAATTTTAACGGTCAGATTTCCTATTGTTCTTACACTATGATTTTATCTCAATGCAAATCCAAGCCTACCAGTTAGATGACATCCATTGTTGAAATAGTCTATTGCAAGCTAGTCTCATGCAGGGCGAGTCTTTAAATGCATGAGCACTCTCATGCTGGGCCGGCTTTAATTGTCCAATTGCTTTGACAATCCACATTCTTAGAGCTTCCCAATCATTTCACGCTACCCAGGAATAGACGCTAGTCATTTCAAGCTACAATGTGGATTTTGAAAGTTTAACCCTGTGAATTAGATGGTCTATAGTCTATGGTGTTAATCTTCAAAATATGAGTCTACAAATTAGACGGTCTCTTAGAGTTGCTAAACGAATAGACATTGGTCCATTTGAAAGACATCTCCCCATTTTTCCTATACTACAATGTGGATCTTGAAAATTTGAGCCTTCAAGTAAGATGGTCCTGAGTGCAATCATTGTTATAACAGCTGCACGTGCGTGCATGCACACACACATATTCTTACAAGCGTGGTGGTCTATAATCACCACCATGGTGGGTGATATGAGCCTGCTCATTGCAATCCCAAATAAAGGTCGTGTACTATGTGAAACTGGAATACAATTCATTCATTAGGATTTGTGGTCACCAACCCAGTGGTTGTCCAAGATAAGTGGCATACATACGTTTTTTCTCATTTGGGATTACAAGGGGTTTTTTGGGATTTACTAAAAAGAAGCACAAGGTTGTTTGGGATTTACTAAAACAAGCACGGTGGTTGTTTGGGATTTACACTTTCTTAGGATTTACATTTTTCCTCATTTGGGATTTACAATTTTACATTTTTCCTTGTTTGGGATTACTAGGGGTTGTTTGGGATTTACTAAAATAAGTAGGATGGTTATTTGGGATTTACAAAAAAAACAAGCACGGGTTGTTTTGGGATTTATAAAACCAAGTGCGGTAGTTGTTTGGGATTTACCAAAACAATCATGGTGGTGATACAAGATTATAAGTACATCTTCCATTTTCTAGGGTAAGTGGAGTGAGTATATTTTCTTTGTACTATCTTAGTCATCGTCATGCACTACTCCAAGACACCCCATGATGTGCTCATAAGTGTCTAAACCCATTCTGAAGGCACGTCTTGTACTAGAACTTAATAGCACTTACTAGATCAAAGTATAAAAGTTGTGGTGAGTCAATCAATGAGTCATTGTTTGTCTCTTCAGACAATCAGTACGGTCATGGAAATAGTCTCCCTCTTCTAGATAGTTAGTGAGGTCATCAAAGTACTCCCCAAACTATAGTGAGTCATTATTTGTCAATCCATATTTACGTAGAGGGAAAACTTAAACTGACTCCCATCTCTTCATAGTTGCAATGTCCTATGATGCACACTCTATAGAAACAAGAAAGTTTTCTTGTTTTATGTAGGTGGTTGTTTGAAAATCCCCATATATTGTGCCAATTATGATTTCCTTTAATGGCCTCACAATTGTGTCTACTTCACTTTAAATTTGCACTTCATTCACTTTAACTTCATGAACACTCTACGCACTATACTATTCTTAAAGCTTTGTTTACTGTATGTTGATTGTGCCCCTGTGGAGAGGTTGGCTATAAGCCATGTTATAGCATCATGGGTGTCATTGAGCTTTTCTAGAGGACATTTTAACTGGTGTTTAAACCGAGCTCACTTAATAACAACACCACATCAATCATATTTGCCCTTGCCATGGCTAGACTTAAATAAATTCCACATCATGTTTAGAACAGTTAGGGACTCAAACCTTGAGACACACTTGAATCCATCGATTGATTTAAATTGAGAGGCAACACCATATGCCAAATGTTGTTTTATATTTTCTTGTACGTGGGGGTCATCTGTTTTTATACGTTCCTAATGCAATAGAAAAGCATGTTGCACAAATAAGGTGTCATGTTCCCTGTCATTTGAAATGTAGAATGTTATGTGCATTGCATTGACCTAGACTCTTGTCAATTAGATTGGCATCAATTGTAGAAGAATTAAGTTCAAAATGATTACATGTGATATGCAATATAATTGTTATCTACTTATTGTACCAGTGAGCATTTTGTATCTCATCTTGTTCTTGAAATGAGTAGTTTTTTGCAAAATCTATGATAGAGACAATAGTGTCATGGGGAAATTTGGCAAGGCACATCCTAAACTACTTACCTTGCAAAATGGCTGTGAAATTGTGAAGCACATATGTTGGGATGTATCGAACCAATTGATCCATAAACTCCCTCATTCCATTTGGACAGACATCAAATTGACTCTTCAATAGACTACAATGTATGCATGTGCCACCAATGCATTCAATGTGTTGCCACATAGAGTCTTTCTTTGGATAGACCACTGGCTCCCATAGAGATCTTAGACTACCAAACTTGGCCTTTCTTGTGACACATGATGAGGATCTAGGTGGCCTACAAACCGCACATTCATCTAGGAGACATGTGCATCTATCTCCATGGAGTAATGCTCCAATATGACCAGATCTCAAGTCATTTATAGCTTGTCGAGCCAGGTCAAAGTCTATGTGTGTTTTGCAATAATAGGATGCATCAATTTTACGAGCAAAAACCTATGAGCACGTTAATCTGAGTGTGTTTTTCAAGAGATTTAAAAAATCGTATTTCTTTAGGAAACATGGTTTTTACACTTTTATTTTCATTAGAACTAGATCCCTTTATCATAAAAATATATAGACTAGTCACTCATTCATTCTTACATAACTTAAATTTTCTTATTCATAGACATCCCTTTGTACCCCTGTTATTATCTTAAAAAATGGTTGAAAAATAATTCCTTTAAGCAACATCCCTCATAATCACTCTCACTGTAATAATATTATACATATATAATTACATTTATTAAACACATTTAAACACTCATAATCACTCTCAATATCTTTCTAGTGTTTTTATAGCATAAATAACAACATATTTATGGATATGTTTCTAAAGAAGTTTAAATTACCATAAATAAGTATTAACTTGGGCTTTTATACCACTCTCATAAAATAGATGTAATATTTAATACTATATATACAAGATTTTCCAAAATATAACCCCATAGATGTGCTCAAATGGGGTTTTTCGATCAATTTGAGTGACTGAATGACTATATTTGGACTTTGGATGTGAAAGTTATGTCACTTTTAAAAGTGTTGTCCAAGGTAGTTTTGCCAGCAAAAGTATCTTGGAAGACCTACTTAAAGGGGTTTCGTTGGCGAAACTACCTTGATGGCTTACTTCAGTGAGGTTTCTTTGGAGAAACCCTTTCATGAAGATAGGTTGAGAAAGGGTTTTCAATGTCACCCCCTATTAAGTAAAAGTTGTAAGAAGGATCATAAGGGAATTTTCATAGATAAGTCTGCTCTATATGTGGGTTTCTTCAAAATCCATCCCATTATGTTACTCACCATTCCCAAAGATTCATGTAAAGATTTGTGTATAAAATAGGCATTGCTATAATACTTTGCATATTTCTAAGTGAAACTATGTTTTCTTCTTATCCATTTTTGCAATATTTTTACATAATTAGAAGCTTTTTTTTCCCTTCGCTTGGATGCTCGGAAGTTTTTGCTCGAAAAATGGTCGTCCCCCCTGGGGTGGAGCCCATGTTAAGGGGCTAATTCAGGCATTCTTGTGATGAGGCTAATGCAGGAACCCCATGTTAAGGTACTAAACTGGGGGTGCCCACGATAGATCTATCTCGAATGGGGGCCATATTAATTGACAACTCGAGGAGAACTTGTGATTGGGCTAACCTGAAAAAACTGTGATAAGCGCCAAGTCGAAATAACCATGATGAAGCTAACTCAAGGAAGCCCATGTTAAGCGAATCCAATGTTAGGTAATTTTAATCAATTCCTTGACAGATTAGGTAGGGTGGTTGGCAAATCGGACCCATGTTATGACTAAACCGGGTGTACCCATGTTATTAACCTAAGAAAACTCGTAATAATGCTAACCCTAGGTGACCCCCGTGTTAATCTCTATCTACATGCAGCTTTTTTCCGTCTGAGTTTTGGGTCATTTGCCCGTCATTTGAGGATTTGTGACGTTTTTGTTTGTGTTTTTTGGGACTGAGGGGGAACTATGCTACCTAGACTATCAACTGGAATGGAAAAACTCAAAGGAAAAACACAACATGAATGCAAAATGCAAAATTTTAGGAGGGTGAGGCTATCAGCACCCAAAACTAGCTACAAAATCACTTTGATTTATCTCTTTGAACTGTTTTTTCTGGGATTTGTTAGCACACCCTCTTAGCAATCTTCTAAACTACCTTCCTATCACTTCAAATCATGTATGGCAAAAATTTTTAACATTTTTTAGATAGAAATTCATATTCATAATCCAACTCTTCTAAACCATCAAATTGTTAGAGCTATATATAGCTTGCCCTAACTCAGCCTAGTCCTCAACTATATATATGCTTATGATCTATGAATAGAATTACTTTCTTGGGAGAAACTCTTGTGTCAGTCTCTCTCCTCTTTCTCTTCCTCTCAACATGAAGATTGAACTTGAAGATCTCAAGCCCTGATTATGCATCATCACTATGTCAAACAAGTTGAGATTTTCAGGAAGATTTTTCTATTTTTCACACATACTTTGCACTGTATCATGCACCAAACATAGTGCCTATACTTTGCACTGTACTATGGACAAGTGCTTGTCTTATGCCCTTGTACTATCCACATGCAATTTGCACTGTATCATCCAGCATTATTATGCCCTTGTACTATCCACATGCAATTTGCACCTGTAGTATCCAGCATTACACTGTATCATTCAAATTAGCATATGGCCATCCTTGTATATATATTTTCACATAGATATATATAGTGTCTCGGGTTTTTCCCTTGTACTCCCCAAGGGCTTTTTTCATCCGTAGCTAGAGGGCCTAGTTTGAGCGGGGGTGTTAGAGCTATATATAGCTTGCCCTAACTCAGCCTAGTCCTCAACTATATATATGCCTATGATCTATGAATAGAATCACTTTCTTGGGAGCAACTCTTGTGTCGGTCTCTCTCCTCTTTCTCTTCCTCTCAACACAAACAAAACCTTATTTTTCTCCATTTTGCTCATCCAAAACAATTCCATAATATGCAACATATCATCACATTTCTTTGTATAAGCTTTAGCCTAACAACAAGAAGGATAGCAAGAAAATAGAATAGCATCAGTCCCAATCTGCATTCTACTTGCCTTGAAGCCATTCCCATAGTCACCTATTGTGCTAGCCATCTTGGTCCTCACAGAGAACCCAAAAGACATGTAATGCCACACATAAGGTGGACTAGGACGTTTGTGGGTCTTGTCCAAACTTCAGAAAATGTCTGACATAATGCACCAGATGAAAAAATCATCAATTTTAGTTGATTTGTAATTTTCAATCTTTACTAGAGTTGTTGGCTTGTGTAGAGGCAATCTTTTTATTGTTTTTAATCTTTATAACTAGAGTTGTTGGCTGGTGTAGAGGCAATGTTTTTGTTGATTCTCCACTTCAAAACCTTCTAACAATGGACCTCTCACTATTCTTGATTCACCCTCAACTTTTACTAGGGTATGCTATTCTTCTATTTATCACATTGTCCTCTTTTTCCCCAACGTTTCAAAGGTGAGTTTCCTAGGTCTTGATTGCATCATTCTATTCATGGAGTATTGGGAGGTAGATCCATAAGAGAGATATTTTACAAGAAATGGTGATTGACCATATACTCAACAATGGTGTGCATATAGAACTTGATCCACTAGGTACTGAAACACGGCCATGAGGCTATGTAGGCCTCATAGGTTGCATTAGTAGTGCCCTAGGATAGGAGCATGGGTCTAAATGGAGCAGAAGATAGATATAGATTACTCTCTAGTATGCCTCCTTCCCAAGTTGGATATGGTGGTGGTCGGGATGCCGATGTTCTAGGCAATGTACCCTCCAATGACACTTTTTTTTTGGGGGACAAAAAAAAGTAGTTGTTTTTTATATTATGTCTCAAGACATTGATAATCACATAAAGTTCCAATTACAACTGGTTCCAGCAGTACATTTGAGAAACCAAAATAGAAAAAGGGAGAGCAAATGAAGATCATACATCAGTTACAGACTAAGGGTCTATAACACTATATTAAAGAATTTGGGAATCTCCCAAGTCCCAATTTCAAATTATGGGTTAAGATTTGACCATGTGGCCAAATCTTGGCCCCTTATTTTAAAGTGGGGCCTGGGAGGACTCCCTAATACAATGTTTAGGGTGGATTACACTACCAATGAATGGGCTAAGATTTGACCAGATGGCCAAATCTTAACCATGTTGGGAATTCCCAAAATATATGAAAATTTTCAAATTCCCTAATATAGTGTTCTATTGGTTTTGCTTTGAAGTCTTTGATCAATGCCTTGCCATTTCGGTAAACAGCCCATTTGCTTTCCTTTCTAGCTATCTTCACCTTTGCAAGCTCTGAGGCTTTGCTCTTTGATGGAACAACAGCAAGGAGACAATGGAATGAAGCAAATGGAGAGTGTTTATCGAAGAATGGAGAGCCCAATATATAGGCACCAAGATACATCCAGTGAACATCATAAATGATTTCATAGTAGAAGCCACTAGGCAGGTATCCCTATACTCATCCATTGCAAAGATCATGATGGGGTCCAGCCTAGTTTCATGTCATTAGATATGTTATCAGAATGCCTTCAATATATCCTTGATATGGCTAGATTTTCACATGGTTTGATTATTGGCTAGACTCTATCTTAGAGTTTTTATGATTGTATTGCCATACCATATGAGGAACCTTTCTTTGCAATGCATCGATGTGTGGATCAATGTGGAATTGTTGAGAGGCCACTTGGAGTCTTTCCTTCTTCTCTTTTAAAAATTTTTCACTTGCCATGCTAGTTGTGCTCCCCACATTCTTTCATTTATTGTTATTACATCACTTGGACACTTCTTATTGTCCTTGGTGATGACATCAAGACAGGCAACATATAGCCATTATCAACAAAAATAGAAAAGGCATATATTACATATTTTGTGTCTTCTACATCATTGATTAATAGGAGTTTTCTTATAGAGACGTTTCATTCCACTGATGCATTTGAATGATGGATGTCAAAGTTGACCCGGACAAACACGGCAACAAAGGAGGATATCCAACAGATGAAAGATGCGTTGGGATCACTTGCATTATGAAAATGGTTTGAGGATGCTACAAATGTTATGAAACCCATCTTATATGTGCTTAGTCCCCAATAGTTGGAAAAGCTTGGATGCATTTTTGGAGTATTGAGCAAGCTCTCATTGCAAAGAGTCTCCCTACTCATTTAGGTCAAGAGAATGAGAGAAGGCCATTTAACAGTGAAAATTCAAGGAATTGTGGCAATTGTTTAGGCCTCATTGGGAGCAATCTCACTCCAGTTCAGGCTCAAAAAGAAATTGGAGTCACTACAAGATCATCCATAGTACTTTGCCAAATAGACTCTTAGAGGATAAATCCAAGAATCTTGTGTATATTTATGCTAATCATAAAATGTTGGAAGCATTGGAGGATGTTGGATATAAGGAGAAAATTAAAAAACGGAGCTATGACATCCAACTTGATTCTATCCAAGTTGAAGTAGGCCTATCATTACAAGTCCTAGAACCTTAAGAGGAGGAGGGGGAGGGGGAGGAGGAGGATGATAGCCTCACATATGAAGAGAAGGAGGAGGAGGATGAAGAGGAATCAGAAAACAATCAATTTCTATGCCTGCCTAGTGATGAAGACATTGATGATGGATGTGATGATGGCAGTGATTCTTGAACCCTGGGATGCTTGAATTGCATGCTTCAAAGTCCCCTACCTTGCTTTTTAAATGTCTTGGGTTTAGGGTTTGGGTTGTGAAAAGTCAATGTTTACTCGTTGCCATCACATAGGCTTTTGGGTGGTAATGCCAATGGAGGTACTCTTGTCCAAGTTCATTTTGCTCAAGATCACACCAATTGGCAATGCCACTCATTGTCATATGAAATAGAAGCTTATGCAATCATGTGATGGAAGAAGAATATGAAAGGAGATATTTCTTGCCTTTGGTAACATTTTATTTGACTCACTTTTGAGATTCATTTTGGAGGATTACCAAAAAGCGAGCGAGGAAAAGTGAGCGAGCCAAAAAAAGCAAGCAAGAAAAAGTCAACAAGCCAAAAGAAACAATCAAAACAAAATAATAATACATTGACAAATCCTTTATTTTAGCAGTTATCTAAGTTCTTCAAAAGTCCATGAGAGAGTTGGACCTATGTCATTGCCAAGGCATTATTAGTAAAGACGCACCCTATCTTCGCTCACTTTTACTCATTCAATTTTTTGTAATCCTCCATAATCAAGTTCTCTCTCTCCACCAACATAAGTGAGATTACCAATGAAACTTCCACACAAGTCAAAAGTTTCATAGGACTTCTTGAATGGAATAGTCCACATTGCATGCATGTGCAAATGCTTGGTTTTTGAAACTCTATTCACTCTTGGAACAAGACCCATGTTTTTCTATGTGCAAAAAAACCCTCCTAGGAATGAATCACTCTTACATCCCACCAATCCAACAAAATCTAAAGAGTAAGTACATCCCTTTCTTTGAAATGAATTAAATTCCAAAACAAATCAATCTTTGCTTATAGAAATCAATGGTAGAACTTAGAAGCCAAAATAGATAATATATTAACATGGTCCTAATTAGGTAAACTTTCCTCTAGATCCGATGCAATAAATTGGCTAATTGTCTATTGAATTCACATTTTGATGCATGAATTTTTACTAAATGGTGCAAGAGGTCATGATAATCATCTAAATCATGCCTTGCCATTCGTTTTGATATGTAACATGACCCCATTTGGATTTGTAAATCAAAAGATACAGGACATCAAAATTCTCATCTTTTGGGCCAAAATAGGCAGCGCGTAATGAAATTTTTGTGAGTTTCTTACACCAGATTTAGAGCAAGGCCACTCGAAATAGGAGCATGTTAGAACTCTATCTATATATTGGGACAAAAAAAATCAAATGTTTTCTATGCAAGATCTTCTGATGAAAATGTATAGAACACTTTTACCAAGGTAGACTTTCAATAACATGTTATGATCATGTTCGATGTTGAAGTTTTTATTGAATGATGCACTTCAACTATATACTACTTGTTGTTGGTAGCCAAAGCATTTCTATGCAAGTTCATCTCATGAGAATAAATAATGCTATCACTAGTGTAGACTAACAAGCTTATGTTATAATCATCTTCAAAATTATAGTGATACTATAAAGCTTTATTAACGATCAGTACAAACATATTGTGAGGTTACATTTTTCTCAAGTGATGAACTTCAACTATATAGTACCTATTGTTGATAGCCAAACTATTTCTATTCAAGCTCATCTCATAGAATATAGAACACTATTGCTAATGTGCACTTACAATATTATGTTATAATCACGTTCAATGTTGAGGAAGCACTATAAATCTTTATTAGTACATAATACAATGAGATTATGTGTTGGTAGCCCAACCATTTCTGCTTTGCTCACTTTTTTTTTCTCGCTTATTTGGTCCTACTCGCTCGACATCGCTTGCTTGATTGAGTGCCTCATTTTAATTGAGAGTTGAGAGACACACAGAGAGAGAGAGACAGAGAGAGAGGGGGGGCAGAGAGAGAGAGAGAGAGAGAGAGAGAGAGAGGAAAGTGCATATAAGTATCCACGATAGGGCCGGTTCTTTAATTTCTATGGCAATTTTTACGGCAAATGATTTATTCTTCAATCTAAATTTCAATGGCAAATGAGCAATTCAGATGGAATGCAAATGTAAGGATTTCCTTTATCCCATAAACTTTAATCGCAAATGCCTTTTCAATTAGGTTTTAAGATTTTAATATAGGATCGCAACCTGCATATTCGACTTATGTCGCCATAAAGTCGCGTGCTTGCTTCATGAGATGGTCTTGTTGTACCGCTAGGATCTGCTCCTTTTCCAAGCCCACCTTAACGTCTTTGGTCAGCTTGTCCAATGCCTCCCAGTTCTTCATTCGATCCTATGTTCATCCACCTAGTAGCATAAGAGGAGAATCAATATCATTACTTCAAAAAAGAACAGAACACCTCTGGTACCATATTAACCACAGGGCTTGCACTCTCATGGCATGCCAGTGTCCTGGTGCTCTGGAAGGAGTATCTCCCAGAAGAAGGTATGGGCATAATGCATAGGCACTCCCATTTTTCAGCTATGACTAAGACTACAAACACTGATAGAGTATCTGCAATTCATGAACAGATGTGAGATGTCCTTTGAATCCCTTTTGCATCTTGCACATTTCTTGTTGCCAAGCCCAATTCTTTGCGCTTTAATAGCTATCCATACCCTTGAGCCAAACCAAGTATGACTACTTCTCTCAGATTTCCTTGTCCCACATCCTCTCAAACCTTCTCTCCCACTTCATGGCTGATCAACCATTTCCTATTGAGATGTGATACTAGATCATCTTGGTACTCCATGATGATGGGAACTGGGAAGAGCTGGTTTTGCCCTAGCCATCTGAATTCTTTCAGCATTGGTTTGGCTCTTCCTCCCATCCACGTCAAGGATTCCGAGAGGATTCCTCACCCCATAGGCTCTATATCTCCTTAATTAGTATCATGTCGAAGCAATTAAGCCTGAATTCTATGGACATTTCTTCTTCACTCTTCCACCTTCTATTTGCCTTATCCCAAAGGTTTTGTCAGCATTTGACTCCTTTTTTCTTCAATCTAAGGGCCCCCTTGATGGAGTTTCCTCTATGGGAGTTGAGTTCCAAATGACAATAAACCAGATCGAATCTTGGCTACAAAAAGTTTTTCTTTTCCTTTAAAAAACTTTCCATATAGTAGGGACGGTTTGAGGGCTTCCTAGGCCTTCCACATCCCCTTCCATACTTCCAATCCTCGCTCTCCTTGGATATTGTCACAAGAAACTATTGGTTGCAGAGAGTGAAGTGCGGTTGGATGCTAGATGTGCAAAGCATTCAAGCTTTGCATGCATCAAATTCAACATTTGTGAGATGTCGCTGTGTGATGTAGGATGCAAGATGCAAATGCCACATGCTTTATGCTCGATGCAAGATGAAGATGTTACATATACCATGCAAGATGCAACCTGTTACATATGCTATGCAAAATAACAAAATTCCTTTAATTTAAAAAAATGTACATGTTGCATTCTTTAATTACAATTACCAAAATAATTAATTGAAACTCATGTACATTGACAACAACATGTAGGCCTATGGGCAAATGCCGAATGGTAAAATCAAATTTTATTTTTGAATATTTATTTCATTACAATAAGTTTCACACATGGGGTCCCAACATATGACAAGACCAAGAAGGTGTCCTATGATGCTAGCCTATGTGCAAGGAGAGTGCAAGGCTCATTTCATCCATAGGACTCATAGCCAATTCCCCTTCACATCCCACTCTCCTTAAGATATCACTAGTTTTTGCAGGCAGCCTTCTCTAATCGGCATTGCGATGCATCATTTGTTAACTTGCATGATGCCTAATGGCATTAAGGAATGTATGCGGGGGACATTTTATGATCATCCTAAGGTAATTCTAGGCATCTTTGAGAAATTTGACCATTTCAATAATGATCCATATCAGTGCTGCATGGCATGTATATTTGCCTCTTAATGCTACTTTGTATAGCTCAGGTGCAAGCCAACTTTTTTTCCCATGCTCTTCCTGTTTCCTACAAACTTGCTTAGCGAAGTCGGCATCTGTCTCCAAAGATTGCTTCTTCAAGTGCTTGAATGCCTTTTAACTCTCCAAGAAGTCCATGGTCCTTTCCCATTCGATGATGCCTACTCAACATCTAGACTTTCCAACAAAATCCAATAAGATATTGTTCAGTTGTAGGTCTATGTGCATCTGATTTCCAGCGTGCAGCCTTGCTAAACAATCCACAATATCTTCCATTCCCAATGTAGCTTCGAGTCCTCCCACTTACTGTGGCCATAAGATCTGTTTGTCCTCTTAGAACATGATGGACGTAGTGTGTTAACATGCCCTGGTCCATTGCCAGAATTTGAAGAAGCTGCAACAAGCTATCACCATTGAAGTACGGTGTGATGGCCCACATCAATTGTTGTCTCTGTGCAAACATGGACTTAGGTAGTATAGAATGTGTGTGTAGAGTAGCAGCGAAGCTTCGCTTGTACTTACATAAGGCTAAGAATAATCTCTCTTAGGAATCCTCAACATGTAAGTGCTACTTGCAACTCCTACATGCATGTTCTACATGCAAGTCCTACATGCATGTTCTACATCAAGTCCTACATGCGATTCCTACATGCGAGTTCTACATGCAACTCCTACATGCAAGTCCTACATGCGATTCCTACATGAATGTTCTATAGGCGAGTTCTACATGCAACTCCTACATGCAATATGCGAGTTCTACATGCAACTCCTACATGCAACAAGATGTAACTCCTACATGCAGCTTCTATATGCAAGTTCTACATGTAGAGAGAGAATGTCTTACCATTCCTATATGTAGAGAGAGAAGCTCTCCAACTTGTATAAATACCCCATAATGGAATGAAGCCCCCACTCTTTGGGGCATTGTGTTGAGTTCTACTTTGGTATTCCAAGCAATTGTCTCAAGTGTCCATGCTTCCTTGCACTCCACGTCCAAAAGCATGTCTTAACCTTGCAACTCCTCCTCCCCTCTCCTCCAACCTTGTAACCCATCCTCTCCCTCTCCCCCTCCCCCCTCCTCCTCCTCCTCCTCCCACCACCTCCTCCTCCTCCTCCGATGTAAATTACAGTGTTACATGCTTCAGCCCATAAAGTCTTTGGCAAATCTTTCCCTTTCATCATACTCCGGCCCATTTCGCAGATGACGTGCATCTTGCGTTCTGCTACTCCATTTTGCTGTGATGTATGTGGCGGGGGTTTCTGCCTCTTGATCCCATGACTTTTGCAGTAACTCTCAAATTCAGTTGATGTGAACTCTCCACCTCTGTCTGATCTCAATTTCTTCACCTTCTTCTCCGTTTCTTTCTCGACCATTACATGCCATTCTTTGAACCTACTAAAAGCCTCGTCTTTAGTCTTCAGGAAGTATATCCATATCCTTCTACTGTAGTCGTTGATCAGCATCATGAAGTAGTAGGAACCACCCAAAGCTTCCATCTCCATCTTTTCATAGTGGTCCATGTGAACAAGCTCTAGAGGAGCCTTTGCCCTACTGGCCTCTTTAGGAAAGGGCTGCCGATGCTGCTTGCCCATCATGCAAGCTTCACATACATCGGACATATCTGAAATTTCTGGTAGGTCTACAATCATTCCACTTTTATGCATCTCCTTCAAAGAACTAAGGTTTAGATGACCAAACCTCTCATGCCAGAGCTTAGTGTTCTTTGCATCCACTCGAGCACTGAAAACTGAGAGTTCGTAAATGTTGTTGCGTCGTGTACCTTTACCAATGACCTTCCCTTGAAAATCCAGAATCTATGCACCATTCTTATCGAATTGAACTTTGAGGTCCCGATCCCCGTGATCGCGGAAATGGACAAGTTCCTCTTGATATCTAGCACATAAAGAACATCGGACAACTGTTTTACAACTCCATCTGACTTGAGAGCAATCGTACCTTTTCCTTTTGCTAGACATTTTGCATCATTGCCGATTGCTACTAGCATGTCATTCCCTACCGGCTGTAGAGAGGTATACCAATCCTTCTGACTGGTCATGTGGCACAATGCACCACTGTCAATGATCCATGGTTCATCCGTAGGTACATGAACTGCCTCCATGCAAATCTCCTCAATTGCTACGAATAGCTCTATTGGTGCTACCTGCGTGCTATTGCTGGACTCTTTCTTTACTCTGTTCTTCTCATCTGCAATCTTCTTTCGGCACTCATTCTGCTTGTGCCCTACCTTGTTGCAATAGAAGCACTTGATCTTCTTCTTTCTCTTTTTATCATCAGAAGAAGATGGGTTACCAGAGTTTTTTACCCTTACCTTTCTTTGATCCAGTCTAGAAAGCCGAATCATCTCCAGTCCTTGTCTTTTGATGCATCTCCTCCTCCAGAAGCATCGTGCTGAAATCCTCAAAGTTGAGGGGTGGATTTTTGTTTTGCATATTTAGTGTCGTAACAAGACCACCGTACTTTGGTGGAAGAATCCATATGCACCTTCGTGCTAGATTCTCACTGGTGATGGTGATGCCAATCGCAGTCATATGATCGCGCAGATTCTTCACCCTAGTGATGAACTTCTCTACCGCTTCAGACTTAGACAACTTCTCGTTCGCGAGTTGAGTCTCTAGATTCTGAATCCGCGTCTGATTCGTGGTCTCGTACTGATCTTTCAAGACCGTCCATGCCTCCTCTGCTGTGGTGACATGTTGAATTAACGCCATGACGGAATCACTAACACTGCAGACAATAGAACACAGCGCATCTGCATTTCTTCTTGTCCACGTGAGAATCTCATCCGCAATTGGTACTATCTATTGTCCTGCATTGGCTGGATTTGGTTTCGCAACCGGCCTCACATCCACCCCAGTAGTAGTGTCCCAAAGCTCGTATGCACTTAGGATGGTCTTCATCTTGAACTTCCAGAGTGGATAGTTAGAGCCGTCCAACTTTTTGCATTCGTCGAACGGTGGGATTCGCAGTCTTGCGGGCTGGGCCATCTCTCACAATCTGCTCGCAAATAGAAAAAACACTACCAAATCTTCTTGCTAGAGTCCAGGCTCTGATACCATGTAAGAAAATAATTCATCACCCTTCCACCCCTAGCCTCCTCTCCACCCCGCCTCCTCTCTGCCTCACACCTCTACTTCTACCTCCTCTCTGCCTTTTGCCCCCGCCTTGGCCACCGCTCCTCCTCGTCTCCTCTTCGCCCCTCCTTGTGGTGCTATGCCCTCCTGCATCTCCATCCCTCTTCGCCTTCACCTCCCCTTCTGCCATATGCTCTATCTCCCTGCCTGCTTGCCCTCCTGGCATCCGCTTCAACCCGCCCTCCCTTCCCAACTCCACCTCCTTCTCTTCCCCCACCTTCTCTTCACCGCCCTCCCACCTCCTTCACACCTTCACCCCCGCCTCCTTTTTTGCCCCCTCCCCCCTCCTCTCTATCCCTCTTTGCCTCCTCTCCATCCCTCTCTGCCTTCGCCTCCCCTTCCACCATCTACTTCTTTCTTTGTTTCCTTTCTTCACCTCCGCCCTCCTGCCTTATCCATCCCCCCTCGCCCCACCTCCCCCCTTTTGCCCTCCATTCTTCACTTGTAGTAGGAGCATTTATGTTTTTTAGGAGGAGGAAGATCTTGGTGGTGACCTTTGGTCCTGGCCAGAGGGGCTCTGTGGCAACACCCTCGAATCCCACAGCCGTTAAGGTCCTTTCTTCTCCAGCCGACAAAAAATAGGTTCAGCAAGCAACTCAATCCCTCTAGGACAAGGCGATTGTGGGCAAAATTGTGGGCCTCACACCCACAAGGCGACAGGTGCGTGAGTGGATCCAGGCAAGCTTGGCACTAGAGGGTGACCACATTCAGGAGGTCACCATTTATGGAAGAGGCATCTTCCTCATCCAGCTGAGCTCCCCTGATATAGCCTTGACACTTGTGGAGTAGAACCCCATCCTCCTTGGCTCGCATTTGGTGTTGGTTACGCTCTGCTTCCTAGGGCTCCCAAAGGAGTACAAAGCCATCCTCCCCTCCATTGGTTGGGCATTTGGCACCATGCTCGCGTCTCCTCCAGATTCGACCGTAGCAGTGGTAGCAAATGATAGGGTCCCCAGGATCAAACTGGTGGTTGAGAGCCTAGAGTCCCTCCGAGAGTTGATTCTTCTAGAGACCCTTCAAGAGGGTACACGTCGCCAGGTAGAGGAGATTTTTGGGTTACCAGGCCAATGTCTCCGTTGCAAATTGATGGGTCACTTAGCCAGAGATTGTTCTTGTGGCCATGGCCGAGTGCCTCCCCCCACCCTCGCAGAGCAGGCAGAGTCAGCATGCCCGAGTCTAGTTTGAGCCTGAATAGCAGGGTGACAAAGTGCGGATCATACTTAGCCTAGTGCACACAAGATCAACAGAAGAACTAAGGAGGCTCAAAGCACACTAAATAATACATGAGAGGGAGATAGCAAATCTATATCTCTTGCAATGTGTGTACTCAACAATACATGATAGGCTTCTTATATAGAGAGAGCCTTTAGAATAGTCAAACCATGTGGGATCCTCTCATCCACATCTCTCCTTGTGGATATCCTCAATCCACATCTTCACATCATGTAGTCCACATCTTAGGGTGGCTACTTTAATTCTTTCCTATACCATACCTTAGCCCTTTAATCTATGTGCTCATGGCACCATATCTCAACACTTCCACTTGGTGCCATGATCCTTTGGCTACTGCAAGGTGGTCAGATGTGAGTTACATTCCATCACCTCCCCTTAGTGCATGCATTGCTACTTAAGGTGGTCAAGTGTGGCTCTTTTTTTTTTTTTTTTTTACATGTCAATACCTCCCCTGGGTGCTTTCATAGCTACTCTCAGGTGGTCAGGCTTGATGTACAAAATATAGGCAAGGTTGGCAAGGTTTTTGTTTCTCAATACATTCCATTGATGTCACCATTTGGCTCATGGCTTGATGATGATGTCGTTGTCTTCTTTGCTTGATATAACTTGATGCATGATGCTTTGTTCTTCCATGTCCCTTAATGCTTTCTGTGTGGATGCCATGCTTTTTGCTATGGTCATCTCATGCACTTGTGCTTCTAGCATGCTTTTTGCATTCATGCGTTGCTTTTCCATTTGTTGCAAAGGTCTTACCATGAGTTTTATTTTGCTTCAATGGCAGTGTCTAATTGCTAATAATGATTTTGAACTGATAGGCGCGTAGAGCTTGAAAAGATGATCACTTTCTCTTTTTGTAGCGTGTCCAAATTCTTCCTGGATTGGAAGTTATGGCTTGTCGAAGTTTTGATCAAGAAGAGGGCCTTTGATGATGTGGCTTGGCTGTTCACATGCTACTTGCAGGACTGTGCTTGGCAAGGGGTTACTGTGCTGAGGTGGCCCCATGCCATGTGGCACAACTTTGACCAAACTAAAATTCAACCAACCTATAACTGAACCAAACCCTGTGTAACCTAACCAAACCCTTGTTAACTAAACTTAACTATTGTGCTAACCAAGGTTAGAATATATATGCCACATGGCAACAAACTGACCAAGCCTTTGAACCATGGGTTAATTGCACCTAACCTAACCTTATTTTGCCACGTGGAATTGCCACGTGTCCTAAGGTTTTGTGGAGCTCAAGAAGGCCCTCCGTCTCCGTGTCGCACCACCGTCGCCTAGCTTCTTCTTCATCATTGTAAACTCTACTAGCTATAGCTTCGTTGCCCTTGTCGTCCCCTTAGCGAGAGCTTGAATCATGATCACACTTCATCGTCCAGTCTGGATCATGCAAGAAGAGGCCTCGCCTGTGGCTCCATCGCAAAATATAGCTTTCATCGAAAGTATGCAGACAATTTTGTTGCGTCCACTGCTGCTTGTTTGCCTACAACAGGTACATGTAAGCATAGGAGTTGTTGAGCATGGACAACCGTTATAGGAGCACTGGAGGCCCTTGTAGTAGAGGAATGAGCCAAAATTGGATCTTGATGCGCGCTTGATTGCGATAATGGATTTTGTTAGAGCCAAAGCTCAAGGCGTCACAGTAAGCAGCGGTGGAGGATTTGTTGAGCCATTTGTTGTTGAAGCTTTGGAGTCGCTTAGGCTATCACAGTTGCCGCAAAAATTCAGTTTATGCAAATGTGTAGGGTATGGCATGTAATAAAGCAAGAGGTCGCCACGGATTCTCTCTCTCTCTCTCTCTAAGCAAGGAACACTCAAGCTCACAATTAACTGAACTCTTTAAATGAAGAACTCTCAAGATCTAAAACTAATCTTCCATTCTAAATCTAATCTAGGAATGGGAGTAATCCTAGTGAACTACTAATGAGCTAAACTAGGAGAGCTAAACCTATGCTCTGATACCATGACAAAGTGCGGATCATACTTAGCCTAGTGCACACAAGATCAACTAAAGAACTAAGGAGGCTCAAAGCATACTAAATAAGACATGAGAGGGAGATAGCAAATCTATATCTCTTGCAATGTGTGTACTCAACAATACATGATAGGCTTCTTATATAGAGAGAGCCTTTAGAATAGTCAAACCACGTGGGATCCTCTCATCCACATCTCTCTTTGTGGATATCCACATCTTCACATCATGTAGTCCACATCTTAGGGTGGCTACTTTAATTCTTTCCTATACCATACCTTAGCCCTTTAATCTATGTGCTCATGGCACCATATCTCAACACAGGGGGGCCTGTGGTCGCCCCTATCCCTGCTCCTCCCCCTCCCTCTCCCCCTCTAGATCCCTCCCCCTCTTCCTTTCCACTTTCCCCCCCTCCTCTTCGGTTCCCCCCGCCCCCTCCACCCCCCCTCCCCTTTCCTGCTATGATCACTCTCACCACCCACCCCCTCCCTCCACCTCGCGCCCTCCTCCCTCCCCTCCCCTGCCTTGACACCCCTACCAGTAGGTTCTTTAGCCTCCCTCCCCTCCCCTGCCTCAATACCCCTACCAGCAGGCAAGGGTAAGACGACGCCCCCTTTTGCTTCCTCATCGCAGCAACCGATCCATCTAGGGAGGGAACCAAAGGGACGGGGCTCGTCCTCCTGGTCAGCAGCTTCTAACCTCCAGCAGGGCATCCCTTACCACGAGACTTCTGGAGGTTAGGACCCTAGAACTAACTGGAGATTCTGGACTCTTATCCTCTACCATTGGAGGTAACTCTCATGGTCCTACAGCCCTAGAAAGGGGGTTTGATCAGTGCAATGGGCTCTCATACACACCCCGTTTGGAGATTCTAGTTTGCCTCCACAGGGTTGGGTCCCGAGAGGTGTTTGATGCTATTATGGGAGACAAGATCTCACGCATGGTGGACAAGTGAATGGGGCCACAGGGACTAGACCTTTGGCACACTCATGGTGCGGAGGTGAATTTTCAGCTGAGCCTCATGCAAGAGGAGGCGATGTGTGGTTTGGCGGTAGGAGTTGTCAAATTGCTGATATTCCCTCTAGAAGTGTGTAGAGATGTTTGGGGTGGAAGTCTCCTTCATGATGAAATGGGCATGGAAGATCGGCATTGAGCCGGTATCCACCCTAGTACATTGTCGCATAGACACAAACTATTTGCCCTCCAAACCCCCAGCAAAGTCACATAAGGCAGCCTGTTTGGAACAGGCACCCACCCAGAGGAGAGCCTTGTTCTCGGCACCCCCGTCTTCATGAGCTAGACCATAGTGAGTTCAAATGTGCATGGGCTCCACGATTGTGCTCGTAGGCTGCAGTACCTAATACTTTGGTAGCAGTTGCAGGTGGCAGTGGTAGGGCAGACAATGGACATCCTTTTGATTCAGAAGCACATGTTTTCAGCATCAGACATTAGACGACAACACCACCTTCTCCCAGGGAGAGGTCCAGAGGAGTGGTCCCCCACAATAGAATGGAGCGGAGGGGTCTGCATCTTAGTCTCATAGACTTTGGCTCCATAGGTCTACGATCAGGGCGAGCTGACAGGCAGTTTGGATGGGAGTTCGAATGGGAGAGTCTAGAATTGGGATCCTGAATGTGTATGCCCCAGTGTGCAGACAGCACCACCCGACCTTTTGGAGGAGGCTGTCAGAGTGTCTTCCAGATGTAGACTCCTGGATTGTTGGAGGGGACTTCAACAACATGGAGTTTGGGGAAGACAAGCACGGTGGCACCTCCTTCTCTCAGATGCCAGCATCAGAGCATAGAACTTGGGAGCAGTTCATTTTCATGATCAGTGGAAAAGACCAATGTGGCAAGAGCCAGATTTCAGTAGGACACCTGGTAGCCTCATCTTCTCCTTCGGATAGAGGAGACATGATGGACTGCTTGAGAGACTAGACTATTTTTATGTTGGGCATGGGGCATTGCACATAGGTGGCTCTACTGAGATTCTAGCAAGTACTACGATGTCAAACCACTCTCCAATAGTACTTCACTTAGATCAGCCCCGTCGAGGTCTCCCTAGAAGGGGATCCACATTCCAGAGGACCTCTTGTAGGACGAGGAGATCCAGTAGATCATGGCAGCAATTTAGGAGTAGTCAGAGACAACACGAGGCGAGGGCTAGGTTGCATGGGTGGCCGATGCGATTTTGAGGAGTAGTGAGGAGTTGCAGGCTCATGCCCTTAGGAGGAGGAGGACTCTTTAAGAGCACAAGTGGGCTTTGAGGAGAGACCTTGCCTCCATAGAGCGGCTCAAGGAGCACGACCTAGGTTCTTAGTGGCTTAGCGAGACAGGTTTGAGAGCGCTCCACCTTGAGCTTCAGGACATGGAGATTCAATGGGCTGAGTTCTCCTATCACTCCTTCTGGACTTGGTGGGTGCAATAGGGGGATAGGATGATGAAGTAGTTTTTTCAGACCACTGGCCATGATTGGTAGGCACATAGCTAGAGCATCTCCAATATCCATAGGGCATCATGCATACTAACTCGTATGAGATTTTAGACCTGACCATAGGTTTTTACAGCCAGCTCTTTCAGATGGAGAGGATGATTCCAGCTGGCTTGTGGCCCGAGAGGTAGTTTTGGATCACATTTTGACAGTAGTCTTGCAAGATTTATGCAGTAGACTGGAGGTGCCTTTCACAGATGAGGAGCTATGGAAAGCCCTCAAGGCTCTCCTGACCCAAAAGTGTCCTGGCGAGGATGGCTTGACTCTGGCCTTCTTTCGGAACTTCTAGGAGATTATATCCACCCCTTTTCAATTAGCTTGCCACCCCAATAGATATTTGATACAGGCTTCCTCCCTTAGTCCTTGAGTAGGGGGTGGATTTGTTTGATCCCGAAAGGGGGAGATAGGTTAGACATTCAATAGTGGAGACCGATCACTCTGCTTGATACTGCATACAAGATCCTTGCCAAGGTCTTGAGTTTGCAATTATGGCCCCATCTTACTGACATCATCCACGACATGCAGATCAGGTTCGTCCAGGAGCACAACATCCTGGACAACATCTTCACATTCTGGGAGATAATGGATTGGTCTAGGGAGGAGTCATAGCCATTAGCCATCCTTCTCTTAGATTTTGAGAAGGCCTACGGTAGGGTGGAGTGGTCCTTCCTAGAGGGTACTATGCGGAGATTGGGTTTTTCAGACAGATGGTTCAGAGGAGTTTCTGCGCTTTATACGGGGGGCACTAGTAGTCAAATGATTATCGGAGGACACACTAGTGAGGCCTTTCCTCTCTCTCGCTTGATCCACTAGGGTTTCCCACTAGCTCCCTTCCTATTCTTGTTCGTGGCGGAGGCTTTGGGCTATTACTTGAGATCACAGGTGGTGGGCCTCACAAGGTTGAGGCTCCCAATCAGACAGGAGGAGCAGCTTGACTCAGAGTTTGTAGATGACATGGCCTTGTATGTTGAGGGCACCACAGTGAGTTTAGAGAGAGTCACGAGAGCCATGGCTATTTAGTGTGAGGCCTCAGGTGCACAAATCAACTGGAACAAATCTATAGGTTTCTTCACAGGCTTTGAGGAGACACAAGAGATTCATGAGTGGGGGAGTGACTTTGGCTTTAGATGGATACTATGGGGCCAGAAAGTGAGATACCTTGGATGCCAGGTTGGTATTGATATTATAGCAGAGCAGCAGATTGTCTCGATCCTTGAGAGTGTTCGGCACAAGCTTCTCTATAGGAGCTCGACCAATCTCTCCCTAGCAGGCCGTGCCTTAGTGGCAAACCAGGTCCTTCTTGCCACGGCTTAGTATATCGCCTCCTGCTGGTGATTTCATAGAGGATGCATTGGGCAGCTTCGACGGTTGGTTTGGAACTTCCTTTGCATAGGTTTGAATGGCATGAGGAATACTAGAGCTCGGGTCGCTTGACAAACGATGATGATGTTGCAGGCAGTGGGAGGTTTGGGTATCATTGATCCAAAGATGTAGAGTAGAGCCCTTCTAAGCAAGTTGGTTGTTTGCGGCCTCACCCTAGGTGCAGAGCCTTGGAAACTCCTCTTACAACAACGAGGCTTCTAAGGAACACCCCATGCACTGGGGGACAGTGGTGGCAGTCTTCACACATATGGATCTTCTCAGAGGCCCCCCTTATGGGGAACGATTTCCCCTTGATGAGGAGACTGACAGGGTCTAGCAGAGACTGGTAGGGGGGTCTCATTCGTGCTCTGCCCAGATGTAGAGAGGAGTTTAAGCATCAGCCCCTTATGTGGCACCTAGAGATCAGAGATTAGGAGGGGTGTATGCTCAGACAATGGACTCACATTGGTTGGGTACAGTGGGACACTGGCCCGGCTGGGTCTTTTGGCCGATGGAGCAGATTACCCATGGAGGCAAAGGCGATGCCATAGTGCATCTGTAAGGGGTAGAGTAGCGGATGAGAGAGATTGACCTAGCCATTCCTGAGTCCTATTGGGAGGGACTTCGCGTATGGAGGGACATCATATGGTTGGGGTAGTTTTCTCAGACTGGTGTCCACCAAGAAATTGGGGATATTATTAACAGTAGCAATAATAAACCTAATCCCGGTGATAGTAGGAGCAATAACTCCATTATTATGTGTATTACCGCCGGTATTAGTAGTAATACTACTGTCGATATTAGGTGTACTACCACCGGTATTAGGAAAAATATCGGTGATAATTTTCATATTACCATCCGTATTGTTCTACAAATTTTGTAGCTTTCCGTGCATTTAGCATGTATATATTGAAGAAAGATCCAAGTGGGGTGCTTCCTTTGATGAGATTGTGCTTCATGCCCATCTGGTAAGTTGGGATGCAAAGGTGAGCCACGATTAGAGTCGTGTCAGGTAGAGACTGGGGGAGTGTTCGTTGCATTTGTGGGTGTGGTCTGCACAAGTGTGAGTGTTAATCAATGTGAGTGTTGTAGACCACGTGTGAGTGTTAATCAATGCAAGTGCTTGTTGTGCTCGTGCGAGTGTTAATGAATGTGAGTGTTTGCTATGCTTGTGCGGGTGATCTGTACTCTAGCTCCTTGTGTTTTGAGGAACTAATGGACCACGCACATGAGTGTCAATAAATGTGATAGAGTGATTGATAAGTCTTGATTAATTTGATTATCTTGTAGTGTGCACAGTGCCATAAAGCATGGAGACAAGGGGAAGAAAAGATGCCAATATTGCTAGCAGAAACAAATTGTGAGTTGCATATGATATTGCACAATAAAACATGCATGGAGATAGATTTTTCTATGCACAATCATTAAGGTGAGTTGTGCAAAGGCAAGTTAGAGATGCATCGGGTACTACAATAGCCTCAATGGATTTGAGTGATAATGTTCCTTGGACTCGACGGACATTTGATGTTGAGAATCCCCAAGGGGACATTGTTCCAACGCTTGATCCACCCGTCAAGATTTTACCCAAAATATGGGCAGAGCATTCATACAGGCCTCATAACCCTCTCAAAGGCATTTCAAATAGTCAAGCTAGAAAGCATAAGTCACGTGGACCAAAATGGGATTTTATTATCAATGTACGTGACTATGTTGAGTGGAAATACAAGTATTGTAGAATACAAAAATTTGGGGGGGGACCATGGGGCACCAAATCCCTTTAGTAAAAAAACTTATCAAAATCTTGAGTATAAGATGAATTTAAAAATATGGCATGAGTAGAAATTATTCAAATTAACATGGTTGTGTTCTACACTCAAAGAGCTTCAAATATGTCTTTACACCTTGAAATTTGGGTAACACATGAAAAAGTTACATTGATTTGAAAGGAGATGGGTTTTCATATTTTAGTGTATTTTCTGTTTTACCCCCTCTCATCCAAAAGACCCCCCCTCGGGCCTCACATTTTATGAAAAATATGTACAAATCTTAAAATCTTGCATATTTTTCAAGGTAAATACCTTATATTTTGTGGGAGGGGGGACATGAAATTTTCATATTTTTCCCTTTCATATTTGAAAATTTTAAAGGAAATCCATGCATATTATATATGGACCTTGTCCCCCCATACCTTGGATTTTGGACGAGGGTAGTAACATATTACACATTGAGTTGGCACCCCAGGGGGAGGACCTTGCATAAGGGGTCACTTGCTCGGTGACTCATAAAAGAGCATTCAAGGTTGTGTGGCAGCCCCAAGAGCAGCAATAGTAGCACATAGCTTGACAAATAAGTTACAGTCATTTGGAGAAATCCCTTGGAGATCGTTTTGGAAAGGTCATGGTGCAAAATCTATAGATGGACCAGACTTTGCAAGCACACAAGGTGATTAATGTACAAATTTTATGGTTGCCCATGCTACAACAACTTCTATGGATGCCAAATTTCCAGGAACTACTAATACGCAAGATGCAAATTTTTCGAGAACTGCTAATATGTAGGATGCATCTCCACCTACAACTCGTGAATCTAGATCGACAACTGTGACTCATAGTTTGTAGAAACCCATGATCATTGAGAGCATATGCATTCAAGATTTAGAGAATGCACAATACATTCTTGACAGTTTTATTTTACGGTCAAGATATCCATTGAGTATGGTGGATAACAAGGATGTGAGAGATGCATGGAATTATATCAATGAACTATAGATTGGTGGGCTTTGACCCCCCTTCATACCACACGTTGTGTACAATGTTATTAGGAAAAGCATACCAAGAAGAGAAAGATCACAGTAAATCACAATATTTTTGAGCAATTGCATAATGTTGGATGCACAATTGTCTCAGATGGATGGACAAGCATAAAATACCATGCCTTACTGAACGCGATGGTTGTGTCACCACATGGGGAGGCCTTCCACATGGTAGTTGATGCCTTGCATGTAGAAAATTTAGGGACCTATATAACCAGTGTAGTGTCAAAGGTTATACAAGAGATAGGCCCTAAGAATTAAGTGGTGCAGGTTGTCATGGACAATGCCAAGAGTTGTAAGAAGGCTGGAAGACTAGTATAAAAATTTATATGCATCTGCATGCTGCACGCATACTTTGCATCTTACCTTGAAAAATTGGTATAAACATGTGCCATGGTTCAAAGAAGCTCAAGATATCAAGAAGTTGATACAATCAAAGCAACGTTTGGAAGCAATATTCATGCTGTGAGATGCGTCTACTATGCTACAATTGCGAACAACCACAAGATTTGCCACATATTTATACACATTGTAGTCCTTGGTAAAGAATAGGAGTTTTCTTATAGAGACGTTCCATTGTGATGCATTTGGATGATGGATGTCAGAGTTGACCCAAATAGACACAACAACAAAGGAGGAGATCTAAGAGATGAACGATGCATTGGAATCACCTGCATTATGGAAACGGTTTGAGGATGCTACAAATGTTATGAAACCCGTCTTATATGTGCTTAAGTCTTTGGATCAAAGGCTCCAATAGTTGGAAAATATTGGATGCACTTTTGGAGTATTGAGCAAGCTCTCATTGCAAAGAGTCTCCCTACTCATCCAGGGCAAGAGAATGAGAGAAGGCCATTTAACATTGCAAAATTCAAGAAATTGTGGTGATTGTTTAGCCCTCAATGGGAGCAAGCTCACTCCAACTTAGGCTCAAAAAGAAATTGGAGTCACTACAACTTTGCAAAATTGACTTTTGAAGGATTGAGCTGAGAAGATTGTGTATATTTATGCAATCATAAAATGTTAAAAGCATTGGAGGATGTCGGATACAAGGAGCAAATTAAAAAATAGACCTATGACATCCAGCCTGATTCTATCCAAGCTGAAGCAGGCCCATCATTACCAGTCCTAGAACCTCAGAGGGAGGAGGAGGATGATAGTCTCACATATGAAGAGGAGGATGAAGATGAATCAGAAAACAATCAATTTCTATGCCTGCCTAGTGATGAAGACACCGATGATGGATGTGATGATGGCAGTGATTCCTAAACCATGGGATGCTTGAATTGCATGCTTCAAAGTCTGCTATCTTGCATTTTAAATGTCTTGTGTTTAGGGTTTAGGCTATGAAAATTTGATGCTTAATCATTGCCATCGCATAGGCTTCTGGGTGGTAATGCCAATTGAGGTACTCTTGACCAAGTTCATTTTGCTTTAGATCATGCCAACTGGCAATGTTGGGCGGGTAGTGGGAGCAGCCAGGGCAATGGGAGCGCATTTGCATTGTTCTACTAGCTAGGCCATGAGCTTTGTAGACGTCTCACTTGAATCGTTTGTGCATGAAGAGTAAGCGTAGTAAGAAGTGTGTTTTAAAACTTTGACTCTATGTATGCCCTCCAAATACACAGTTTTCATGCAAACCCATGATCAGCACACAATCATGCATCTATTGGAAATATGCACGTATTGGAAATATGCTCATGGAGGGATCTCTAGTGTCCTCGCTTTCTACGTTATCCTTTTTTGTTCCATTTCTACGTGTGCAATCTTCATTTTAGTGTAGAGTAAGGGACTTATTTGTATGATTGGACTTATTCTAGTCTTACAAAGGTATATATATAGAGTAAGGGACTTCGAGCTTCTATTGTTTTGTCTCAAACACCAATACTTATATATGTCTGCCTTGCAGACTTCATAATATGAGCGCAAGTGTGTATGGAGGAGCCTCATGTGACAAGAGATCGTGTCCCCTTCCATCCGATGGCTGGGTAGAATGGCACTAAGTATCCAAGGAGCAAATGATGAACCTGGGATTTCATGCTCCTTCTCCTCGTGTCAATGGAGTCATTGGCATCTTCAATCTCCTCAAGATTTAAATAGCCTATTAAATATTTGGAAACACAATATAAAGCACTATAGGCATTCCACATTGATTTTTTTTTCAAACCCATGTCCACTATCATGCAACGGGGAAGAAGTCAAAACAACTACTAGACAATCTCAATATTTGAAAGAGCCATAACATTTTCAACCTCATGTAAAGCAAGATTTCATTTTTCATTGAAGTGAGTAGGATGGGAGGTGCAGGCACCAAGCGCTTTGATACCACTATTGGGAGCGGGCAGCAATGGAATGGGAGAACGAGCTAAAGCAAGTGTGAGTACTTGCAAATGGATAATGAGAAAGTACAAAGGGGTGGCCTATATGGCTCTTAAGTCAACCATGTGGTTGACGAATGAAGTCAACTCTATGAGTTGAATTGACCTACAAGGTAGATACTAGGGCTACGAGCTAACATCTACCGCATTGTCTTTTCATGGATTAACTCATTCTTCTTATACAAACACACGAATTTGCCTAAGTGCAGTTGTTGCACAGTTCCCCTAAGTAGTTATTCAAATGGTGCATGTCTTAAATGTTAATCTATATGCATATATATGCCACACATACAATTATAGGTGAGTGTTGTGTTCACTTTTGTAATGTGTGTGTGTAAGTGTAATGGAAGTATTAAGAAAAGTGGTAGCACGTGTCATAAGTGGGTTTTATATTAATAATATCCATAGGGTAAATACAATATGGGTCATTAGAATCAATAGGGTTATTATGAGAAAGGCATTTTATGATAAAATCATTATTTACAAATGCAAGGTCATCCATATATCGAAATGATAACTGGAAAGATTTAAGCATATTCCTTTAATTAAGTTTAGAAAGTTTTTAAATAAACTGTAATTCAAACCATGCTAGATAAAGATTACACCACAAGGGTGAACAAGAATACAATATCCTTAGTTTGTATATACATACTATCCCCATGTTTAGAGAAGCAATTATCTTAAACAAAGGTATTTAAAGAAATGAAATCAATGAAAGTAAGACTACATTCTTTGATTTTTTTGGTTAACAAAAAAGATTTTCTATGTTTTTTGAACCCACAATAGCCAAGGGTTTGTGTAATTTTAATAAAATGAGTGATTCAATAAGACTATTGGGTCCTTGATGTGGGATAGCTTCATAGCATGAGGTAATATCAAATGTAAAAATAGAGTACATATGTTTAGGAAGGGAGTCATACTAGTTTTGGATAATCCAATATGCATTAGTTCTAACCCGTGAAAGGTAAATAAATCTTTGTGTAGGCTTTCATTGTATTCTTGAATACCACTATCTAGGGCTTTTAGTAGTTTAGAAATACGATCAGTAATGCTCAAGAATATGCAATTATGGGCATTGGTTAGCCATCTAAAGGAATTTTGGTGAATTTTATAAGTACCCATAATATATGGGATAGAAGAGCAAGTAGGGATATTAATATCAAAGGGTTGAGAAAATGTTATAACAACACGATTAGCTATTTCCCCTTCATTAGTGCTGTTTAGGGGAATTAAGTCACTGAAGGGCTAAGCTTCTAATGAGAGACTTACAGATGAAAGTAGGGGTTTGGGCTGATTTGTCCAAGCCACAAATGAAAAGATGGTTATTGAGATATCTAATTTCATCCATAATATTAGGGTCTTGAAACCACAATTCTTGATTAGACCTATGATTGGGGAAATGGTTATTGAAGTCCCTTAGGACAATGCTTCTAATAAAGCTATGATGGTCTATAGTTTCATTTATGCACATCCACTTGCATAGTTTTGACCAAGCAGTTTTTAATTCCTTAATGACTAGATAAGGGTTAATGGGAACCTGAGGAATGTGGTTAAGACCTTTTGTGATAAACTCTTGTAGGCAAGGATGTCTGCACAGGGTAGGGTCAGTTGATAAAATGTGGGTGCCAAATCCTTCAACTTCCCTAATAAAGGGTTTAAATCTATTTGAAGTAGCACATATGCAACCTAGGGGTTTGGGTTCAAAATTAGCAAATGTATCAAAAGGTTTATAAAGTGAACAAGCTAAATTTTTAGAGTATTTCCAGCTAAAGCCTATATTAAATGCAAAAAAAATTTTATCAATGTTAAATCTCTTGAAGACTTCTAAGAACACTTTTTCAGGTAAAATGAAGTCAAAAGTTTATTAACAAAAAGAAGATGAATAAATCTTTTAGTTCTAGTTTTCTTTTTTACTGAGCATAAGTAAGCCATTAGGTTTTTTAGTAAGAACTCTTACCTGATCATCTTTGGTATTGAAGTCAAGTGCTTTAGTTGTATCATTGAGAGATCATTGAACTCTTTAGACCCACGAAACATCCATGGCTTCTTCGATGTGGATGCCGTAGAGCTGGAAGTAATGGAGGGTCTTTTAGAATCCTTGCTCTTGGTTGGTTTGAGAATTGACTCGATAGTGTTGGAGATAGGGGTATTGAGTAGTTGCAAAAGTAGGGGAGAGTTGGGGGTATATAGGGCTAAGTTGCGAGCTACTTCCAACATATACTCGTGGAACCAAAAGTAAACCAAGAGAGCGTGGGAGGAGAGGGATGGCTCCTGAAAAGGCTTGAGAAATACCTTTCTATACTAAAGCAGGGGGGGAGTTGGGGGTATATAGGGCTAAGTTGCGAGCTGCTTCCAACATATACGTGTGGAACCAGAAGTAAACCAACAAGAGAGCGAGGGAGGAGAGGGATGGCTCCTAAAAAGGCTTGAGAAATACCTTTCTGTACTGAAGCTGTAAGTGGTTGGGAAGCCAAAGATGAATGGACCTCTTTTTCTTTGTTGTCTAAGAGATCAAAATCTACCAAAGGATTAACAATATTAGGTATACTTTTGCTTTCTATAGGGATAGGAGGAATACCATTTATTTGAAAATTTTTGTTCATAATGGAAGAAAGGGTTGAAAAATAGAAATTGAGGTTGCATGCATCTTGGCAGTCAAAAATAGGAAGTGAGGAGAGTAGTTTGTTGAAAGCTTCAAAAAAATCAGACTAGTTTCTTTTTGAAGCAACCAATAAAGCAATCCAATCATTAATAGAAGCAATGGTAAAGGTAGAGGGAGTCTTCTCCAGAGAGGCTCTTTTTTCAAAGTCTAATAATTTTTTGTGGAAATCTGGTCCTTTAAAACAAGAGAGGATGCACAGAGTACCAATAGGTGGAATAGGTAAACTGACATTAGTTGCAGAGTACCCCAACTTAACCAAGGAAGGGATCCAAGTCTTCTGCACATGAAGAGAGGGTTAGTCTGATAATAAAATAAAATAAAATAAGGGGGGAAACCAAGATTAGGGGGAAGAAATAGTAATTAATTAACAATATTAATTACTTGAGAAATAAATATATGGTAATCGCCCGACCAAGGGCTACTTGTTGGGAAAATAGTGTGTGTGTAAATACTTCAGTATCCCATCATATGAATGAACCATATACTCATTTCCAAGTAATATTACTAATAATTGAAAGAAGAATTTGATTTAGGAAAGATACATATACTCCAAACATTGTACTGATACTTGCTGCAGTGCAAAAAAAAAATTTATTGATTTTTTATGAAATCCAAAGGAGATAACAATGTATCTTCAAGGGGTAGCCAAGGTAGTCGTGTACTTGATGACAATTATTCAAGGACGGAAGAACTATACCTTCCAACCAACCAGACAATAATGAAAGTTAGAACTTTACTGGTTAATGAATGGGTGCCAGGTATCCAAACATTCTTCCCTCGCTTGTCATTGCTTTCACGAATAATATACATCAAATATGCAACAACCAAGGCTAGTAAATGTTGTGTACCATGCGCAAAAAGTAGAGAGGAAAGGGTAAGAACATATTAGGTGCAAAACCAAGTTAAACTAAATGGAAAAAACATTTCCTAGCCTTCCATAAATGAGGCATGATACAAGTTAGAATAAAAAAAGCCTACCAAGTAGGAGGCATAATAAATTAAAGAATAGTGAAATAATTTCCTAGCCTATCATAAAGGAGGCATTACAGATAATGAAAGTGCTAAGCCTTCCATAGAGGAGGCACAATAAATATTAGAAATAAATTAGAGTAAGAATTTTATTACATGGGTATCCTAGTGCATAAGCATTACCATAATGCTACTTATTTATGGAAGGCGAGATTATTAAGAACATAGACAAGAAAAGATATACACTTAACAAAACATTTCAATACCAAAATATTCTAACAAAGGTGTTTCCCAGTCAAAGTTTAACTCTTTGTTTCTTGGCTTTTCTTGCCAAATATGGTCGAAGCCTACATTTAGCTTCTTCTTCACGGGCTTTCTGCATCTTATGATTGACAAAAGCTATATAACTAGGCTTTAGATTGACTTTAATTCTAGCAATTTTTTTGTCCATAGGAGTTTTCATGCTCAATTCTTCCTGTAAGATGAAAAATAGTTTAGTGAAAAGATTAGAACAATGCATTATAAGTGTGTTAGTTAGAAATTTAGCAAATACATAGATATTACTCTCATAATAAATGTTGAAAAATGGAAAGAGATGCTAGGCCGCGACACGAAATCAATTTCACAAAACCTTAGTTACTAGGAATTTATCACCTACCATTAATTATGCTCATACACCAAGAAATAAAGTTACAATGATAAAATGAAATGACCATGCAATAAGAAAGAAGCAAACAGATGGAAAGGGGCAATCATCAAAAGGATGTACAAGCACATGTATTAAAATAGAGCTTGTGTAGATGGCACTTACTCTTTTCAATTGCACTTGTGTGCTTTCCCTTTGCTTGTCACTTAAGCTTACGAAGGGACTTCTCTTCAAAGTTCTTGCTTCCATTAGCTGGTCGCTTTTTTACTCTACCTACAATGGACCACAGCCATTGCCTCCTCGCTCTTCACGGGTTCTTCTCTTGGCTTTCATGATTAGTGTTGGCCTGCCTAGCCCTTGGACCTTCCCTTGAGCCATTATCGGCCTAGAAATACCATTGCATGCTTGCTCATACAATTTGTTGCTTGTCCTAGCTCCCTCCAATTCATAAGCTTCTCTACGGTAACCTATAGATGAATATATTGCAAGTGGTTATGTACTGGTTCTTACTTATTTTAGGAAAGGTAAAAAACAAGTTTAGACGACTAAACGTCAAGCTAGTACATAGTAGCCAACGTACTATGGATCACGTAGCCAACCGAAGCTACAGCTAGCAAAGCATTAAGAAAAGAGAAGCCAGCAAGTTAGAAAAGAGCCCCAAAGTTTCGGAACAATCGAGAGGAGAGCTGCCAACATACTCACAGTAATGAATGAAGGCCTAGGGTGGCAACATGTATCATGCCAAAGGGGAGATAGTAGCTCATGCTATTGTGCAGCGCCATGCAAACTATAACTAACTAACAACTAAAGCCAGTCAGAGAGCTTGAAGGTTGTTATGTGGAACCTGAGCTGATGCAAATAGCGAGCGACATTACAACGCTTAGGAATTACACACAAGCAACATAGCCGGGACCAATAAAGGTAGGAAGGTCGTGAATATGCTAGTAGAATAGCGGGTACTCTAACAATCTTCAAAGCAATCACGGAGCTAAGCAAGTGAAGGTAAGCAGCCGATCAAAACGCACTATACCGCTTATTGTCAACATAGGAAGGAATCCAAAAACTACATGCAAACCAAAAACTGAAGAGACAAACCGTAGGCACGTAAGAGAAACAAGAGTAGATCTATGTACTTGAGTAGTTGCCATTGTAGAAAGGGAGCCGATGATGTTGGTTGTGGGTAGAAGGGACGCGTTAGTGCCCAGACTTAGGTAGATAAGGACTAAAGGTTCTTGGAGGTAGCAAGTATAGAAGCCACGATAGGGGAGGATAGAGGCAAGTAGGGGATATATATATAGTTAGCTCATGTGACCATAATGGCATCGCAAAGTAGTTACATCGACCTTACCCCATTCTTAAAATGAGGGAAAAGATTCATATGTAAGCATATGGTAAGTTTAAAGAGCCAATTAGATAGGGTAATT
Organism: Dipteris shenzhenensis; assembly: GCF_047967505.1. Lineage (NCBI taxonomy): Eukaryota > Viridiplantae > Streptophyta > Polypodiopsida > Gleicheniales > Dipteridaceae > Dipteris > Dipteris shenzhenensis. The sequence continues at coordinate 31,911,146 of NC_141607.1, read as the reverse complement.
AGAAGCCGAACCATACATATGCTAGGAAGCTATTAAAATTAGCCATAATGATCCATATGCTCATCTTTAATTATTGTAAGTTGGCATAAAGTCTCTGGAGCAATCATCAAGTCTAGAATTGTAAAGTACAAAATATTATGCAGTACCACAAATTGCCAAGGCACAAAAAATTAAAATCGAGGTTGATAAATTAAAGGCAAATACAACAACGATCCAACTAAAAGAAGTAGCCTGTTACATTGATCTGTAAACACAACACCCTTCTCCATACAAAGAATTGTCGCTACCAACTCCACTAGGTAAGCTGCATCATATCGCCCAAAGGGTTAATAAAAAATATATATTGTATTAAGGGTAATAGTGTGTGTGGTCATGTCACTAGATATTATGCATGTGTGTGTGTGTGTATGTGAGTGTGTGCTTGGATAAGTGGGTGTGTGCATGTGAGAGAGAGAGAGAGAGTGTGTGAGTAAATATGTGCATGTGTTTGTGTATGTAGCCTGTGTGTGTGTGTGTTTTTAAAAAACAGAAACCTATAAACAACACGGCACATGATGCTTACATAAAGTTGGAAAAAACTTTTTTCATGTTGTAATATAAATATATGAGTACAACTAGTAAAAAAATGTTGAATCCATCTAGTAGTCTAGGTTCCGAGGTCAAGGTCCACTTATTTGCCACCATCCAAGAGAAACTAAATGTGGGAACAATATAGCTTCTAATGGGTAGACAGGTAATGCCTATGTATCCCGGCTTGTTATCGCTTTTACCAAAGACCTACACTACTATCTAGATTCAAAATACCCACATTAAAGTGTTAAAGAAAAAGACCTATGAATAAGGAAAATAGAAAACTAGTGCTTACAAGATTTTATAAACTGACTAAATAAACTTTAAGTACAAAGCTTTAAAAAATACCCCTGGCTACTTTATTAAAAATTAGTATAGAAGAGAACCATGAATAAATTTATTTACAATATTTTTCTAAGGAAATTAAAAGAAGTCCATGAAAAGACGCCTAGAAAAATTACAAGCATAGGAATAGGCAAGTGCTAATTAATTCTAGTGTACCTTATTTATCTTAACCAAAGTTGAATCTTTTAAGAAGGACCATGCAATCAAGATGATAGAGCAAAGCATTTTATAAATTACAATTTTCCATGCTACATGACTAATCAGTGGAGACAAATAAAAGTTTAAGTGGATAAATTTAAACCTTACTAATTAGTTATTAACAGCGGATAAAATTTAAATATTAGAAGGGTGAGAAAGAAGTAAAGAAGAATAAATGTCTATATGTATATATATATATATAGAGAGAGAGAGAGATCTATTTCTATATACGTACTTATGTATATAGCCAAAGCAAGGAAGGGATTTGAGGAAAGAGAAATAACCACAAGTAGTGTAAGTCATATAGATATCTTAGCAAAAAAGGGTTAAAAACTACAAAAGAAAAAGAGAAAAATATATAGCATTTGAGTGTGCTTTTAGTTAGGGAAGAGCATACTCTAAGTAAATTTTTATACTTAATAAACATGCAAGTGACGCAATTTAAAAAAGAAAACCATATGAGCATTAAATATATAGGAATATTGATATATATCTATACATACATACATACATACATATATATATAACTAGTAATCAACTGAAAAAAGACAACAATCGCGACAAACCAATCGCAGCAGCAAAGGCATACCAACAACCCCAATAGAGACCGTGGGAATTGATGGAGGGTGGCTACTGAGCAAAGGCGGCTATGAGGTAAGCATAGGGGTTTTTTTTTTAAAATAAAATGACAAAAAAAGTACGAACGAATGAGATAATCAGGGGGAATTTTAAGCAAATATTATGCACACCTTTGAATCCATCTGAGAGTGGCAGCGCTCAAGCGGTGGGGTGGACTAAACGTGCAGATGCTCAAAGTGTGACGGTGCACGAAGAAATGACCGACAACGGCACAGAATCTGGATCTTCTCAAACTTTATGAAGCCTTGGGCAACACAACCCACAGTTACTGTCGTGACAGTAGGCAGGGAGGCATGCGACACTACAAAGTAATAGAGTAGGGAGCGAAAGAAGAGCCAGTACACAGGCCAGACTATATACTGAGTGAGAGCTAGGGATTAGTAGGGAGGCAGTCCGTAGACTATGAGTGAGAGTCAGGGATGCAGTATGTAGAGGTAGTTTAGGATGTGCGTAGTCCCGGGAGCTAAGTACGAGAGCTAGAAACACATGGGAGATAGAGTATGATAGGTCTGCATGAGCGGGATAGGGTGTAATAGACCGTCCATAGTCAAAGGGAAGTAACTATCGAAGAGTAGGGAGGTAGGGACTGAGCAGAAAATAGAGAGGCACAATGAGACTAGGCATAGTTTAAGGAGTTTAAATAGGCTTTTAAGTCAAGGAAGGGAGTCAGTTCAAGGAGTCAAGGAGAGGGGGGTTAGCCTATCACGTAGGTTAGGGAGTGGTTTAGTAGAGGTTTCAAAGGGTTTAGTTAGTTTTAGTTTTAGAGTTTTTAGAAAAACATTTTTTTATTTCTATAGCATAACAGTTTAGAATAAAAAAGATTAGTAAACGAAACCTAGCTAGGAGATAAATTTTTCAAAAAAATTGGAGGCGATTTTAACTAAATAAAAAAGGGGGGACTAAAAAATAAAAAGAGATTCTTTTGTTGAAAAAAAACCCTTTTTATATATATTAAATTTTGAGATTAATGGAGGTATGTGTGAAAGGGGGTAGGGGGATTTTTTAAGAGAAAAAAACTAAGGGAGATAGTTTGAGAATAATGTAAGGAAAAAAATGGGGGGTATATAAAAAATTGGGACAAATTGAGAAAAAAAGGGGGGGCCGTAAGAGGTGGGGGGTGTTTTGTGTGTGTGTGTGTGTGTGTGTGTACCCACCCTGACCTGAAGGGACACCATATGATGGGGGCAAGACACCCATCATATGGTATCCTTCCCCCCAACAAGAAGTGTTAGTAAGGAAGCAATATTGATACAATAGCCAGGAAAGTGATTCTCATATATGAATTTTGTAATTAGACTTTTAATCTTACGTTGGAGAAACCCATTATCGCAAAATAGTTTTATGAGTTTAGTCAAATCTAGCCATGCTATCTCATGGTTGGATGTAGCATATATGATGGGGACAACTTGAGATAAACACACCTTATAGCAGTTGTTCTTGGGTCTATTGCTACTATGAAGATGAATGAAGGCAACATTGGGGATAGGTAGCTTGTCTTTTTTCCATGCAATTAACAAAATATAGTTTAGGTTTTTGTAATATAAAAGTGGTATTGAGAAAGGTAGTATCCAGAGTAGCCGATCCAATAAAATTCGAAGTAGGTTTCAAGGAAATGATATTAAGAGGAAAAATCCATAAGGGGTTATTGAGTGATCTTTCTTGGGATGGATCAAGGCATCTCAAAATAAACTTATCATTGCAAAAGTTAAGATCATCTATGTATCTAAAAGAGTATAAAAAGTCTTCTGCCATATCCCAAAGATTAAGGCACATAAGTCTCTTTATAAAAGCAATCTCAAACTTGAGAAGATATAAATTGTACCATGAGGGGGAACATGAATACCCCATGGGTATTCCAAGTACCTGTTTAGCAATGTTATTACCAATTTTCACAAATGCATTAGTCAAAACCTAGAGATTAAGTTTAACGAATTTGTCAAATGAAACCTTTGGTTTTTTAATCTTAGTAAGCACCAACCTATGATTATGTGTTTTAAACCCTGAATAACATTTTTTATGAAGCAAGTCCAAGTGAAATCTCAAAGAAGACATCAAGCTATCCTCCCCTCCTGTATGTGGAACGGCTTCATAACAAGTAGTAATATCAAACGTGTGCATGGAAAAAATGGATGGAGGAAGATTAATCAAGGTCACAAGAGTTATTAATTATCCAAAAGGCATTAATCTACTTATGGCAGAATTTCCATGCATCATTATGTATGTCAGTGACCACTTCTTTGAGTCCATCAATCATGCTTGCCAAGTCAGAGTTAATAACTGCAGTAATATGTGAGAAAACACATACATGAGCATTAGTAATCCATTGAAACTTCTTTTTTTTTATAGCTACACATAAGATAAGGTAAAGTTAAAATGTCCATCACCCCCAATTCAAATTATCTAATTCTTTCTTTGATACATGCCATAATGTTTTCCTCATTCCAACCCGTAGTCTCAAATTCATTTCCAGATATCCTGCCAATAGCTAATAGTTGGCATAACCTTTTGGACATGAATGTAGGTGTTTGTGGTGATTTATCCAATCTTACCACAAACAAATGTGTAGTAAGATATTACACTTCATCCATTATTCATCTATCTTTATACCATGGTTGGGAAGCATTCCAATTTGGACAACGTTTATCGATAATCTTAAGACATATCATTATAATCTTGTCTTTATGATGGGTGCTAGGCATGATATTCAAAATCTTACATACCTCACACCATGCCTTGACTAATTCTTCAATTGCTATGAAAGGATTAGGCAGGAGTGGGGGGATATGATTCATACCTTTAGAAAGAAATTCTTCAATCTTTGGAGGATGACATAGATATATGTCCATAGTGAGCACGTGACTCATCTAGGAATCCATCATTTAAAAAGGGCACAAAACGTTTGCTTTGTCGACATATGCATGAAGTGTTTTGAGAAGTGGTAAACGTGTCCATAGGACAATAAAACCAATTTGAGATATTTGGAGTATAAGACCATGCAAAGCCAATATTTTCAAACATGTATACCTTAGAGGGATCAAAACTTTCAATAACTTCCAAAAAGACCCACCTAGGTGTAATAAACTCAAAAACTTTTGAGGAAAAACAAACATGGATAAACCTTTTGGAGATCTTCCTCTCCACAAAAAAGGTCCTCATACCATTGATTTGGGTTGCTAATGACCGTTGGGGACCATTACTCAAATCTAACTTGTTTGGCGATGTCCGAAGCGTCGTCATACCTCTTGGCTCCACGCATAGGAAGCTTGGAGGAGTAGGAAGATGAGGATCCATGTGGAGTAGAAAACCTTGATTTTTGGAAAGATCCCTTGGAAGACTCAATGGCAAGGCCAGTTTTAAGGATTTGTTCAATAATGAGAGCAAGAGTCAGTATGGTTGATTTTTGGCAGGAGAGGGGAGCTGTAGCACGGGTCAAGTTACGAGCACCTTCAAGTAGTTGTTCTTGGAAAAGGTAATATGCAATCAGACTTATCCTAGCTTCAAGGGGGAGAGAAGCAATCCAAGCAATAAAAGCATAAAACTGACCTTTAGGGGACTCAAGTTTAAAGAGGTTTTGAAGGTTGTGGATCATGTACCAGAGGACTTGGTCAAGCCACATGATACAGGAAGTACACCCAGATCCATCACGAGTAGAACACCGGCACTTGATGTATGGCCTATGTATGTTTGAAAGAGTCTTGAGGTATTTTTTGCCTAACTTCTCTATAGGCTATGGTATGGAAGTAGACACACCATGGCTTGAACATTTGGACCGTGGTCAAAGGTTTGGAGGGAAAACAAAGGGAGGGTAAATTTGAGGTCAACTGAGAGAAAATGCATGCCTTACCAAACAGATACTTTGCATTGGTCAACTGCATCAGATGATAGAGTACATAAAGTAATGAGCGAATCAAGAGTGAAGGGAGAACAGTGGTTAATGGTCTCAAAAGCCCGGAGTTTCAGAAGAATTTTCAGAGGAGGCAAAATCTTGGGTTAGGGGCTTCCTTCTCAGTCGGGATCAAGTCCATCAACATCTACCACAGGGTTCAGCAGAATGCAGGCAATTTGGGCAGGCAACGGAATCAAGAGTACGTTATTTACCACTAGGAGTTTGTTCATGATGGCCGAAAGAGCCTTGTGTTGGTAAAACTCTAAATCTTGCTTATCAGAAGAGTTGACATCAATGAGATGCCGGAGAAAGCAATCAAAGGTCACATTAGCAGTGTGGGGATCCTTTTGGAATATTAAGAGAAATTGTAGGTAGTCATTAATGGAAGCAATGCTGATAGCTAAAGGTGTGTTCTTTCCTTTTGCTTCTTCCTCAAACATGATCAATTTCTGATGGAATCCATTGTTTAGAAAACATGCCAGTATAGTTTGGATGCCTTGGGCTAGAGGGGGACAAATGTCATTCTTGAATCCAATCTTCAATAGGAAATCATTCTAGCATTCCTGTACACATTTGAGCAAAGTGAGAGAATATTCATCAAATTGGAAAGGTTAAATAGTTTTGAGTTATGCAAAAACTAGTGTTCTTGCCTAACCCAATAAGTATTTAATGAGCAACGTGGCATGTGGCATGGGAAATGTGGTAGCCCAGCCGACATAACCCATGGTTAACTCGACCAAAGGTTAACAAGGTTTGGGTGTGTGTGTGTTTAAAAAATAGAAACCTATAAACAACATGATACATGATGCTCAAATAAAGATGGAAAAAACTCTTTTCATGTTGTAATATGGATATATAAGTACAACTGGTAAAAAATGTCGAATCCATCCAGTAGTCTAGGTTTCGAGGTCAGGGTCCACTTACCTACCACCATCCAAGAGAAACTAAGTGTGAGAAAAATATAGCTTCTACTGGGTAGACAAGTAATGCCTGTGTATCCTGGCTTGTTATCGCTTTTACCAAAGACCTACACTACTATCTAGATTCAAAACACCCACATTAAAGTGTTAAAGAAAAAGACCTATGAATAAGGAAAATAGAAAACTAGTGCTTACAAGATTTTATGAACTGACTAAATAAACTTTAAGTTAAGTACAAAGCTTTAAAAAATACCCCTAGCTACTTTATTAAAAATTAATATAAAAGAGCACCATCAATAAATTTATTATGATATTTTTCTAAGGAAATTAAAAGAAGTCCATGAAAAGATGCCTAGAAAAATTACAAGCATAGGAGTAGGCAAGTGCCAATTAATTCTAGTATACCTTATTTATCTTAACCAATGTTGAATTTTTTAAGAAGGACCATGCAATCAAGATGATAGAGCAAAGCATTCTATAGATTACAATTTTCCATGCTACATGACCAATCAGTGTAGATACATAAAAGGTTAAGTGGATAAATGTAAACCTTACTTTGTAATTATTTATTAATAGAGAAAATTTAAATATTAGAGGGGTGAAAGAAGTACAGAAGAATAAATGTGTGTGTGTGTGTGTGTGTGTATAAAAGAAAAACTAGTAATCAACTGAAGAAGACAATAGTCGCGACAAAACAATCGTAGCAGCAAATGCGTACCAACAACCCCAACAGAGACTGTGGGAATTGATGGAGGGTGGCTACTGAGCAAAGGCGGCTATGAAGTAAGCATAGGGTTTTTTTTTAATAAAAATAGAATGACAAAAAAAGTACGAACAAATGAGATAACAGGGGAGGGGGGGGAATTTTAAGCAAATATTATGCACATCTTTGAATCCATCTCAGAATGGCATCGCTCAAGGGGTGGGGTGGACCAAACGTGCGAATGCTCAAAGTGTGACGGTGCATGAAGAAACGACCGACAACCGCATAGAATCTAGATCTTCTCAAACTTTATGAAGCCTTGGTCAACACAACCCACAGTTACTATCGTGATGGACAGGGAGGCGTGTGGGACTGTAGAGCAATGGAGTAGAAGAGCCAGTACATAGTCCAGACCGTATACTATGAGTGAGAGCTAGGGACTAGTAGGGAGAAGTCTGTAGACTATGAGTGAGAGTCAAGGATGCAGTACGTAGGGGTAGTGTAGGCTGTGCACTATCTAAGGAGCAAGTGCGAGAGCTAGAAATGCACAGGAGATAGAGTATGATAGGTCCGCATGGGCAGCTTAGGGTGTAATAGACCGTGCATAGTCAAAGGGAAGTAACTAGTGAAGACTAGGGAGGTAGGGACTGAGCAGAAAATAGAGAGGTGCAATGAGACTAGGCATAGCTTAAGGAGTTTAAATAGGCTTTTAAGTCAAGGAAGGGAGTCGGTTCAGGGAGTCGAGGAGAGGGGGGTTGGCCTATCGCGTAGGTTAGGGAGTGGTTTAGTAGAGGTTTCAAAGGGTTTAGTTAGTTTTAGTTTTAGAGTTTTTAGAAAAATATTTTTTTATTTCTATAGCATAACAGTTTAGAATAAAAAAGATTAGTAACAAAACCTAGCTAGGAGATTAATTTAAAAGAAAAATTGGAGGCGATTTTAACTAAATAAAAAAGGGCGGACTAAAAAATAAAGAGAGATTCTTTTGTTGAAAAAAAAACCCTTTTTCTATATATATTCAATTTTGAGATTAATGGAGGTATGTGTGAAAGGGGGTAGGGGGATTTTTTAAGAGAAAAAAATCGTGGGAGACAATTTGAGAATAATGTAAGGAAAAAAATGGGGGGTATATTAGAAATCGGGACAAATTGAGAAAAAAAGGGGGGGTCGTAAGAGGTGGGGGGGGCGTAGGATGTGTGTGTGTGTGTGTGTGTGTGTGTGTATGTCCCACCTCCCCCCCACAAAGAGAGAGAGAGAGAGAGAGAGAGAGAGAGAGAGAGAGAGAGAGGGGGGGGAGAGAGAGAGAGAGAGAGAGAGAGAGAGTCTTTTTTGGTGGGGATCTCCCTTGTCTTACCGATACAATGGAAAAGTAAACATGCTACAATGCATTTGTCAAAAGTTCACACCTCTAGTGTTTTCTAGTCCTCCATCCACTTTTATGCATTGATTAAATGCTAATATTACATAGTATGCTAAAGTATTTGGATCTATCATCTTGACACTCACTTGACATGAATAATTACTGTTCGATTCATACTTCATATTCACTTGATCTAATTAATTACTATTGAATGAAGAGTCTCCTTGTGAATTGGAAAATATATTTGTACATCTTGCATCACGGTTGTTATTAGATGTTCGCAAGTTCCCTTTTGTATGGTTTTTTTGGGTGGCCCAACAAGGAGGTCACTCCCATTTTCTTAAGGGCTTTAGTGTTCTCTAGTTCTTTAAAGATTTATCAAGTTTTTAATGACTAATCTAAATGTATTCAATTTTAGATTCCTGCCTTGAAAGACTTTGGAATATTTGGGAAAGCAATATGGGGGACTTGTGATGGCCTCTTGAGCATCCCACGTAATTTCATATTCCTTTCCTACATAACATAACAGCAATTTCCTATCAAGGTACTCCATTTTGTGAGTGGTAGCTCTAATAGGCATTTAAGATAAGAGGACATGTGGGTGCAATACAATGCATTTATAAGGTACTCTTGAGCATCCCACATAATTTCATATTCCTTAACATAATGGCAATTTCCTATCAAGGTTCTCCATTTTGCGAGTGGTAGCTCTAGTAGGCATTTAAGATAAGAGGACATGGAAAATGGAGATGTAGTAGGAATGTCCTTAGGAATGGCTATCTTACTAGCTACACATTAGACATACTTATGTCATGGTAATTTGGAAAAGAGAAAAATAAAATCAATTTTGATGGAGGAGCTTCTAGAATCGACAATGTGGGTGCAATACAATGTATTATGATAAAAAATATTAAAGGTTTGAAAGATTTCCCCTTAGGCTAGTTTGGGGAGATCGCTTGTGACAACTAGTGAAGCTACAAATTATAGGAAGCTATAATGATTGTATGGATACAAATAATTTGGATGGTGGCTACCCATTGTTTTGTCTAGGGATTTTTTTAAAAAGAAAATAGTAGTTTTATTTAAGTATTGTTTACCATTATGAAGCTAGGCCTTTCACCTATTTATGTGGCAAAGATGTCATTAGGGAAGTTATCTTACTCTTTAATAACATATTTGTTGAGAATATTTTTTGTTTTAAAAACAATGTGGCAAAACCTTGCTAAGGGTAAAAGGGAGAGGAGAGGAGAAGGGTGAAAAGGGAGGAGAGGAGCAACTAACGTATTGGGGATAGGCCATATGAATTTCCTCTATAGGACTTGTAGATCATTATGGAAATGAAGCCATGTGAGTCTAGAAATAAATAACAAATCATAAGAGTGAACGTACATTAATCCTTATGCCCACACTTCCTACTAATCGTAGCCTTTGAATGTTTCACTGATGTGTTCAACCACAGTATCAAGAATCAAATAGTGGAAAGCATGCCCATGAATGTATAAAGAGTCCATCCAAATATGAATGGATAGAAACTACATCTAAAGGGATCATATTCACGTATTTAATTACTTAATGAAGAGAGAGAGAGAGAGAGGTTGGGGTGGGGTGGGGTGGGGGGGAGGGACAGAGGGTTTATTATGCTATTCATCATATTTTTTTAGTAAATATTAACACTCAAGTATGCCATTACTTTGTTTTGGACCATTCATCATACCTTTATAGTAAATATCAACATTAGAGTATGCCATTCCTTTCCATAGAGGTTGGCACTCCTTTTGGTAGCCCTTGCATCACTTGCAATTGTTTGAATACCAAAGCAACCTCTTCATTCATGGTTTTTGAAGGATGTGTTGTTTTCCCTCCATGAGACCTCATGGTCCTCCTAAGATGCACCCAGATTGAGTGTATGCCTTGTGGGAGGTGTAGTATTATACTCATGGTCCCCACCACTTGTCCCACTTTGAGGATGCTATGGGAATTTTCTAATATCAAGCCTTGTGGTTAAAAACATGCATATTTTGCATACTCTTTTTTCAAAAAGCAATCCTTTATTGACTCATTTGATACTAATGGTTTTCTATGAAAATATATCATTGCACTCCATAAGAGCATACTATTTCTTCATATGAAATGGAATGGGTAAGACCAAGTTACAATGAAAAGCTTCCTCCTCCTATTGGCAAAATGGATGTAGCAATAATTCAACAAGAAGGCTCTCACTAATGGTAGGTAATCTCATTGTACATGTAAAAAATATGGGACATGATAGAAAGAGGCGTCACGCTAAAAATGCATTATCATTTTCCTTGATAGTAGAAACATGGGGTTGATGGAATATGAGGTCAATGGAATGACATGTAACAAGATTCTGCTAATGGGACCCAAGCTCATGATATATGTGAATAGAACATGGGAGTTGATAAAAGGAGTCATCACTCATGATAAAGGTGCTTTTAGTAGTTTTTATTGAGGATAGAAACATGCCACTAAGCTTCTCATCGACGTGTAATTTTTATCGAGGATAGAAACATGAGATTGAGCTTAGATAACTTGAGAATAGATGGTTTACAATGCACTATAGCGAAATACAAAGTGACATTGTAATGGTCATTCTTCATCTTAGGAATGTGTAAAGTGGCAACTTTATCTTGCTTGCAATGTATCCAACACCTTGGAGTGAGTTGAGTAATCATTCTATAGAGATTGCCTTGACCTACATAGTAAGCCAAGAATAGTGATTGCAATGTCATGACCCATGCCATATCTATGTATACATCTCTGAGCTCCACAAGACTAAAGTCTACATCTCATGGCCTTGGCCCATGAGGGGAATCAATAGGAATCGATGTAGTATATCTTCATCATATTTCTTATGACAAAAGTCCATTTCAATCACAATCTTATCGTAAGCCTACTCTAGCATATGCTAACATAGGATGGCATTGGAATAGCCATAACTAAATTGCCAAAAATCTTGCAAGTTCTACAAAATTGAGATATTATTTTTTATGGGTGAAAAAGAAAATCTTGCACATTCCTTGTATACAGTTTTGTAGGGTTTTCAGTGAACACCGTCTGACTCGCCAGCTTTTAAAAACAGAAAAACCTTGAACTTTCCACGCGAGAGGTTTTTCCTAGGACTTTTATGTTCTAAGGCCAAAATACAACCAAAATATGAGGAATTCTAAGAATGTTAAAAATTGCAAAGATAAAGGTGTGAGGTAGATTTGAAAATGTGAGGTTTGATTGTACAAGAGTTTCCAAAAATTACAAGGATAAAACGTGTGAGGTAGATTTGAAAATTTTCAAGTTTGATTGTGCAAAGATAAAACGTGTGAGGTAGATTTGAATATTTGAAAGTTTGATTGTAGAAACAGTTTCAAAAAATTGCAAAGATAAAACGTGTGAGGAAGATTGGAAGATTTGAAAGTTTGATTGTAAATAGATTTGAAAATTTGAAGTTTGATTGTGAATAGATTTGAAAATTTGAAAGTTTGATTGTCGTTTTTCTCGAGAACATTGTCCGCAGTTTGTCAAAGATCTGCGGAAAGTGACGATGATTTGGGTCACTGCGACGAGGAGGCCACATTTGGACTACAAAAGAGGCATCATGGCTAATTTAGAGGGATCGAAAGAGCCATCATCATCACGGTGCGTATCTAAATCATCGTCCCCATCATCGTAGCTTGCAGGAATCACGCATGGTTTGCCACCAAAGAGTCCGGATTTACGGAAAAGCTGCTGTAAATGTGTATGCGAGGATCGGATGCGATTTATTGGCATTCGGAATCCACGCAGCTCCGGCATGGCGAGAATGGACGCCAAATCTTTCACGGAAGAAAGAGCCAATCACGCAGGTACGGTTTATTCGTGCTGATCAATTGCATTATTTACGAGCCTCTATGAAGATGCCTTTTGACAAAGAAAGGGCATCAAAATGCTATTGTGCAGAAAGATCCTGCATCATCTATTTATAGTGTGTACTGCGACGAGGGACATACAAGAAACTTTTCGATTCAGCATTTCTGCATCTAGCAACAGGTTCGTGCACTGTGATCATTCGGATGGAAAACTTGAACGTCTTCCAAGTTTGTCTTTGTTCTCTAGCGCAGGCACAGCCGCTTGCTCGTGCTCGTTATGGCTCGTTAATTTTGTCAATTGTTTGTGAGTAGGTTATATTTTCATGTGAAATCACGTTTGGGCTGGCTTTACTCTTTCCCAAGATTGTTTTTCTTTGTCTTTGTTGGCTTTTGCAATGTAATCGACCCTGAAGCTAGCGCTGAGTCTTAGGCCATTGCTTTGCATTGAATCACTGAAGTCAACAACAGCAGCGTCTGTTGCTTTACCACCCCTATTTTTTACCTTGCTGGTAAAACGAGTTGCTGCATTGAGAATGCCTAGTCCCGAATTTGAGGCGGCTATGATAAGCAAATCCGTCAGTCTTTGTCTCAAGGAGACGACTACTCAGCTTTGACCAAAACTTTGGTTTGTATCAAAGCTTGCTACATGACATGTAGTGCATGGGTTTAGATGGTGTTGAAACTTGAAATGCGCTTGCAGCTTATTATTGGGAAGTTGGATCTCCCCGCTTCCCCCTTCCCCGCACACAACGCACACGGGCACGCATGCATGCAGAGCCACATGTGCAGTGTGTGTACCCACAACACACATACACAGGAAACACCATGTGGGGGTGGGAAGGGTACAAGAGATGTAGGGTGTTTGTGCGCTCATCAGTATGTATTGCCTAGAAGCCAACTTATTCTTCTTGCATGGCAAAGCAGAGAATAATTACGGTGATTTGTCATATTGCTGTTATTTCTTAGGCACAATCTAGACTCTGTGCAGTGTTGGTTGACAAATACATTTCCACCTGCAGATTTCAGAGCAAGTCAAAACAGTTACCAGCAGATGGAAAATTTTGCTTACATTCGTGATGACTACACTAGTATTTACCAGGTGAGCTCTGCCTAGTTGTGTAGTCTCAATTACAAATATTTATATTATGCTTGTCAACTATATTTTTAAAGCCCCTTGAACTAAAATTTAGCTCAGATTTGGATGTCGAACTTGAGTCAGTCAATTATACCTTTGAAGCCTCTTTTATTAGATTTTAGCTCAATGACTCGGAATGCTAACTTTGTAAGTCCGAACTTCTTATGTCACTATTTGGAAGAGCTTTTCTTAACAGAGATCTCTATCATGCCTTTTTTTAAAATGATTTGGACCGACATATTGTTTCTTTTCTAAGTTAGCCTGCACTTTGAAAATATCTTTTGTGAATTCTAGGTCCCCTGCAGGATGTGGATAATTGATTATGATCGCATATTTCATTCTCCTCAAACATAGTCTGTTCATATCGTGGGGGCTGTTTTTGATTCTATTATCACTTTTGTCGAGGCACATTTTGCAGTTGCACCTTGTTGTGACTTCCTTGCAGGTTATTTTCAATGGTGAAACTAAATCTCTCTCTGCATATTGTTCTTACTGGCATCTTGGATCTACACTAGCAAATGAGGCCTGCAGAAATTCCTTCAACTGTTACTGTGAAAAATGTCTGACGTATGTCATTAGGTGAACCTTTTGGCAACAACAAATTCATGCAAAATAGGTACATAGAAAGGATTTATATAAATGTTGCATGCGGGCAATAGATGTACAAGACTAGCAAGTCCTGATTTTCAAAAAGACAGCTCTGGTTACTTATTTTTTTCCGAAAAAACAGTGCTGATTATATTACTTCGAAAACAAGATACATGAGGTCAGCTTTGCAACTGACGGGTCTGCGTTCACCAATCGGACGCAGCCCAAAAAGGAAACAAAAAAGTAAAGCTCTCTCTCACGGAGGGATCAGGCGAGTGTGAATGAACAGTCAGAGAGGTGGTGAATAGCGCCACTGAAGGCCCTGCGAAGTATGCTCGAAGAAGAGGCCCTGTGTGTCCCAATCACGGAGGAAACGTCTCCGCTTCTCCTGGCCAGCCCGGGAGTCTCCCTGTATCTGGTCCCACTGGCCTCTGAGGGTGTGTATAATCTCACTCCAGATGTCGGTCATGACCTGGGCAGTCGAAAGGGAGGTGCCACCAAGGATCTGCGTGCAGCGCGAGGTCCAAATGTGCCATCCTGCGATACTGCTAATAATCTCCCAGACTGGCTGCCTCTCCTGAGATCCTGTGTCAGCCTCTGCCAGGTGCGGCGGAATGCTCTCGAGCGGCCCCCAAGTCCCCTGTGTGATAAGGAACGTGGGGTCCTGCGGACATGCCTCGAACAACTGATGAAAGCCAGGTGCGGTGCTGCACCAGCAGAACGCGCCCCAAGTGATCAAGCCTAACTCCGGTGCTGCGCGAGTAAGGATCCCGAAGGTCCACCTCCACACTTCTTGGGCGCGAGTGCAGCTCCATAGGCAGTGTTTTGGTGACTCCTCGTCCTCATGACAGATCTGACAACGTCCATTCTGACCAACCTGCCGCAACCAGCTCCCCACTGGAAGACCTTTATGGGCGAGAAGCCAAAGGAAGTAGGAGATCTTCCGCGGCCGCCAGCTCTCCCACAAGGCCTTCCAGAAGGCCTGCAAAAATAGCCTGGAGATACCCTGAGCATACCAACTGGGCCGCTGGGTGGGCGGGCGGCTCTGCATCCTCCCGAGAACTCTCTTGCCCAATGTCGTGCTGTAGGCGAAGAAAGAGGTCGGCCCTTGACCTGTCATAATCTCTGGCCATCTCCACTCTCCTGAGTCCCAATCAAGCTCTGACAAGGCCCGCCCCTCCCAGAGCCAGAGTCTCCATGACTGCAGCTGATCCTGCTCTATGCTGGGATCGGTCTGCCAAACCTTCCCCACGAGGCCTACGACCCGAACCCTCTGCCATGGGAGTAGGGGGTCGATGAGCACATCCTCTCTCCTGAGTCGGCCGTCCCCCATAACCGCGAAGAAGGAAACAGAGGTGTCGTCCATCTGACCTGCAACCACCAGTGGGATGCCACGGGGGGTGAACTGTCCCAGCTAACGGTCATCACCAGGCATGAGGATCTGAATCTCGGGGAATCTCGGGTGGAACCAACCAACCGACTGGAATCGCTCCGTCTATCTCCGTGCGTCTCGCCTGAGCTCCACGGGCATCTCCAGCTGCGACTGCTAGAGCAGCGGTCTCCAAGTGTCTGTACGTGTCCCTCCAAACTCGAAGGGACCGGCTGGCCCCCGCATCCAACCGTCCCACCTGATGTGTGATCTCTCCCCCAGCTGAAGGCCCTCGACATCTCTGACCTTATCGTTCCAGATGAGCGACTGGCGATCGATCTCCTCCTGACAGCTAGGAGGGGACTGTATGAGACTGAGGCGGAGCCGCCTCCAAACCATGAGAAGGCTACGAACGAGTGGGGAGCGGGGCTGAGTGAGCGGGGCAGAAGTGAAGATCCACCTGAGGGACGGTAGCCACTCTCCACCTCGGCGCGGGACACAAGAACCGACCCCCTGCTGAAGTAGCATCTTCCACGTTTGCCCCCCCGGGGTCAAACCGCGGATAACCAACTTGCCCAGCAGGGCCTGACTCTGAAGCTCAGGATTGATGACCCCCAAGCCACCCTCAGCCTGCGGAAGGATGACTGTCTGCCAGGCAACCCTGGCTCTGGTATCTCTGAGACCGTCCCCCCCAGACCACAGGAAATTCCGAACCAATCTCCTAAGCTATGCCACGCTAGATCTCGAGAAACACCAACAAGAGGCCACATACCATGCCGTGGCTAGGAGAACTTGGTTGACTACAAGAGCACGACCTGCCAGAGAGAGCTTAGCAGTGCTCCAGAAAGCCAGCTTCCGTCGAATGGAATCTAGCACTGGGAGAAACTGCTGAGTTGGCGTGATATCCAGGCCAACTTGAAAGCCGAGATATCTAGCTGTCTGTCCCCGCGGGATCCACCTGAAACCCAAAAACCTCCCCCACTGTGAGCACGCCCCGGGATTTGTGAGAAAACCAATTGATTTGTTCCAATTGATTTTCGCACCGGTTGCTGAACAGAAGACCTCTAGGGCCAGCCTCACCCTCTCCAGCATCATCTCATCATCCTGAACATACAGTGCTGTGTCATCTGCATACTCCGAATCTAGGAGCT
This sequence comes from Dipteris shenzhenensis, assembly GCF_047967505.1. Classification (NCBI taxonomy): domain Eukaryota; kingdom Viridiplantae; phylum Streptophyta; class Polypodiopsida; order Gleicheniales; family Dipteridaceae; genus Dipteris; species Dipteris shenzhenensis. Next base: position 31,894,425 of record NC_141607.1, on the reverse strand, counting down.
CCGTGTCCTCCCTGATGGGAAGGCGAACACCTCGGATCCCGGTCGACCTCGCCCGAAGGTAATATGTCATGGCCTCGGCGAAGAATAGAAACTGGTAAGGAGCAAGGGGGCAACCCTGATGCACTGATCTCTCCAAACGAAATCGCTCTCCCATCCTGCCGCCGATAATGACCCTGCTGGAAGCTGTCCTGTATAACGCTGAAATACCCTGAATCCATCCTGCTGGGAACCCTAGTCGCTCCAGAGTACCCTCCAGGAAGGACCAGTCCACTCGATCGTAGGCCTTCTCAAAGTCGAGAAGTAGGATGGCTAAATGTGACCCACTGTGCTGAGCCCACTCCGCCGCCTCTGAGAATGTGAAGACATTATCCAGGATACTGCGATCCTGGACAAAGCCTGTCTGAGTGTCATGAATGAGGTCAGGAAGTAGAGGCCGAACTCTGGCGCTGATCATCTTGGCAAGGATTTTGTAGGCAATGGTGAGGAGAGTGATCGGTCGCCACTGATGGATCTCCTGACGATCTCCTCCCTTCGGGATGAGGCAAATCAGTCCCGAGGAGAGGGTCTCAGGCATATATCCGCTGCTGAAAATCCTCTGGAGGGCTGCTAGGAGGGGCTGATGGATCTGATCCCAGAAGGAGGTGAAGAAAGCGCGAGATAGCCCATCGTTGCCAGGGCATTTCTGCCCATCGATGGCCATCAAGGCCTCCAACATCTCGTCAGTAGTGAACGGTGCCAACAACGTCGCCTACATGCTGGGCTGAACCAGGGCTGGAATATGCCTCCACACCTCCTCGCGGGAACGTCGAGTGCGAGGGGCAAGCTGCTCCTGTTGGAAAAGAGTCCTATAGAAGTCGGTAGCCAACCCCAAGACCTCACCCGGGTGGAGAGCGAGGGTGGGGGCGGAGGATGGAGGGCGGAGGGGGGGTGAAGAGGCGAGGGCGGGGGACGGAAGGGGAGGGAAGCGAGGGGGCGGGGCGGAAGGGCGGGAGGGGCGAGGGGCGGGCGGGTGGAGAGCGTGGCGAGGGGCGGGGGAGGGCGTTGCGAGGGCGAGGTGGAGAGCGTAGCGAGGGGCGAGGGGCGCGTGGAGAGCGTAGCGAGGGGCGAGGGGCGAGGGGTGGAGAGCGAGGCGAGGGGCGAGGGGCGGGTGGGGAGCGTAGCGAGGGGCGGGGGAGGGCGTAGCGAGGGGGCGAGGTGAGGTGGAGGGGCGAGGCAGGGGGGGGCGGAGGGCGCAGCGAGGAGCGAGACGGGAGGCGGGGGGGTGAGGCGAGGGGTGGGGTGAGAGGAGAGGCGAGGGCGGAGAGGCGAGGGGGTGAGGGCGTGGATACGGCCGAGGCGGGGGTGAGCAGGCTAGGGAGGTAGAGGCTGCGGGAGGGAGGGAGGGGGGCTCGCAGGAGCGCACTGGTTACTTATACACTTGATGTAGCTTCTCTTGTGCTTTAAAAGATAGTGTTTAGAGCTTCCTGTATCGGAGCATCACAAATACTGCATGTGTGTGCGAGCACAGGTTTACTGACAGGAGGTATATGGATTGCTTAGGAAGGCTAGTGTCTGCAAGACTTGAGGAAAGGGGATGTAAAAAGCTGCATGTGGTAAGAGGGGAGGGGCTGATGACAATGATTATTTTCCACATAGATCAAACATGGTCATGGACCCTAAGTGAGCACCATATGTTTCCAAACACTGCCCTTCCCTTAGTGGATGAGGTAGAAAGACTTCAATGACAAGTAGATCTCAGCCGACATGAATTCTGTTGGATAGGTTTTAACTGACAGTTGACCAACATTACTTCTGTGATGATCATAGGACCAATCATCCTACAAACCTGTCCCAGAATGAGATCAAGGGGGAGGGGGCCAGGGAAAGGGAGGAGGGTAGGTGGAGGGTGGGGGAAGCACGCGCAATCTATTGAGACACATATTACCATGTCTCCATAGCCCCTTTTATGTTGTCCTCTTGTTTCACTTTTCAAATCATGTGAAAAATTCCTGTATGTAGCTGATCATTTCTGGCAAAAATCCACAGAAGGCCCTGGTGCATATCCTTAGTGCTTAAACATACATGCCTCTTGTGTATGAAGAGGTCACATCTGTCAGTTTCTGTTCACGTCAGTTATCGTTTGCAAGCTTTTAGTTTAGATTATGTGATTTTTGAATTTTGGTAGTTACACATGAAAAAGCGTGCACACACACACATATGCGAGAGAGAGAGAGAGAGAGAGAGAGAGAGAGAGAGAGAGAGAGAGAGGCCGGCCAAGCTTAGACCACCAGAAAGCGCAAAATAGTGGCCAACCTCTGTCCAGAGGAGGGCAGAACAGCAGCATTCAGAGTCCATTGTGGAGGAGGTTTGGAGGCTAGTTGGATGCCCAGATCTGGTTGGACCAGGGCAGTCAACTGACCAGGTCAGCCTGACCTGGTTGGTCAACTGGTTGACCTAGTTGGCCATTGAAGGGCTCTTTGCCCCCATCTCAGACAGAGAGTTTAGGGCCAGTTCTCCTCCAGATTTCTCGCAGCCTGCAGCTGCGCAGCATTGGCGGTTCATGGCTAGCAGCATGGTGCAGCAAATACCGCATATCGAGGCAGCTAGTTCAGCATGAGGCTTCCACATCAATTACAGTCATTTTACAGCAGCATGATACTCTGAAGGGTATCCATTTCTTACGCCATTCTGGCAATCATAAACAGACAGTAGTTAGGGCATTTACGCCAGCATCATAAATAAAGCAGTGTCCAATAGTTAGGAAGATCTCTTGTGTCTTTCATGCTTCAGTTCTCCTTCTGCAGTCATCTATTTTCTGCACAGCAAATCCCCGCATGTTACACACACACACACACACACACAGAGATGTGTGCGTCGTTGATTGGTTTTTTATTTGGTATACAGGTAACAGACGCTCTTGAACATGCTGGACTTGAATCATCAAACTTGATAATTGGCATTGATTTCACCAAGAGTAATGAATGGACAGGTTAGTTTCTCAAGTCCAGTTGATATGCATGAAATTGTGGATTTCTGTGCTCTATTTCAGAGACAGAGCGACTAGAGAGTAAGATTACTGAAGAGCTGAACCTACAGATCCAGGCCAAGATGCTCTGACAAGCCTGCCTTTGTTAGTGAATAGGAAGCAATTAGCTGCCACTCCACAAAGCACTACAGTGGGACTGAACAAGAGAGACATTGTAAATACTGATCCTTATTTGGCGATGTGATTTGTAGAGAAAGTGGTATAAGGGAGTGTGACAAGAGCAACCCTACTCACGGCACCATAAGATATACTTTAATTTGCAACTACACGGGCAGTGTAAAGCAAATGAGGGTGAGAAAAAAAAACAAAACTATGAAAAGTGTAGTTGATGATTTTGTATAAGCGGTCTTGCCGCAAGCTAGGTATAAAAGACATCTTTTTGTGCCGATTGTAGCAATGACCCCTTCCATTGCTCTCATTCTCTCCCTTTGGTGTAGTTCATTCCTTCATGCCCTTGCAGGGCCCTTTTATGCTTTCTGGTTGTGACCTCTTCTGCTTTGTAATCTGCATGCTAGACAATTTTTTGTAGGCTCAGAGGCCTGCAGGAGCAAGCTTAAAATTAGAACACGCAACAGCAGCATGCCAAACAGCCATGAGCAGTAGTGAGGAATTGTGCTGGAGCCTGGAAACAGGCTCTCAAACCTTACCTGGGTCTTAAATGCAAGCCAGCTAACAGATCATGACCAGCTGGCCAGCCAGCTGAGGGAGCTAGTCTGTTATGAAACAGTCATGAACTCAGGTTGGCTAATTTAATGAAGCCAATCCACTTGTTGATGATGGCTCACCTAGTTGCCAGTAATGCCCCTTCCTAATTGCCACCCTTTACTCTAGCCCAATCTTATGTACAAGGCCATTGAGATTTTACTACATGTTGCATGCTCAACCATGGAAAAGAAGGAAGAAGTCTCTTATTCACCATCCTCTTGGAGTGAGTATGTATGAAGGTTTTCAGGTTGTAACTTGAACTTTATGCACACTCTAGGTCAGCCGTTTGACTTCAGATGCACTGGGCAGCGGGCTCCTTTCAAACTAGTCGTAAGAGGGGAAGCTTTATCTTTGCTGTGTGTTTTGGATGCTGTCTTTCTGAAATCTTTTTGCGCAGGGATTTTCCAGTTGTGCATTGTCTCTGTGACCTGGACCTTCTAACACTCCAGGAACTGTCTTCCTTGACGGTGGTCCGCTCATCCTTCACAATGTTCTGGTTTACTTGATTTTGGTTTTCATGTGAACCATGTTAAATGCCTCACATTGTCGAGGGGAGGATAGCCTGCATTTCATTGCTCCCCAGTCATTTATTCAACTCCAAGTGCAACAGGCGGAAGTATTTTCTGCGCAGAGAAGCAGCCCTAGTAAGTCCTCAGTGAGCACGGATACTGCCAGTGTTCCCCTTTGTCAGCCACATATGTGGCCGGGACTTGCCTTCATTCTTTCATGCAATTGGGAATCGGTTCCACTGATTTTCCTGATGCCCTATGCACCTCTCTCTCTCTCCCTCTCACACACACACACACACACACACACACACACACACACGCATGCACGCATGCACGCACACCTTCCTGGTGCATGAATTTTCTCGTTTGGGCAGCTTCACATGTTTGTCAACTGAGTTGGTAAGTCTTTGCCAAACTGGGCCTTCGGAATAACAACACATATGTTAACCTCCAATAGAAGAACTTTAATATCTGGGCAATCCCTAAATATGTTATATCAAAAGCTTCCACTGTTTTATGGATCCTTTGACATTCAAAAATGGTGGCTATATCAAGTGGCATGTCCATGGGTACATGTGTAAGTGATATCGGAAAAAATATCCCTGTTTTCTCTTATATGCTTCATTTTTGTGATACACAAAGTCAGGCTTAGGCTTATGAATCTTCTGGCATGTACACTGTTACATATATATGCGCATGGGGCACATCAAATATTTAAAAAAAATCCCCAAAATTGATCCTCGTATGTGCATGTTTATTGTGAGAGATTTACATATACTGCACATTGAACCTGGAGAGTTGGCTACACATACAAGCTACACATACAAGGATGTGTTGATACTCTCTGATGGTTTCATTTTAACAAGTGATAATGAGTTGACTCACCTCAATAATGGGTTTTTTAAATAGATTTAAGCACATTGGTGAACTGCGTGCATCTCTAGAGTGTTACATTGGTCAATTTGAGCAGTTACCTTGTGCTTGCAGGGAAGCATTCTTTTGATGGACTCAGTCTTCACACAATCTCCCCCAACATTCTGAATCCTTACCAGCAGGCTATCTCCATTATTGGAAAAACTCTAGCCAGATTTGATGAAGATAACTTAATTCCTTGTTATGGCTTTGGAGACGGTGTGTTGACTTACCCTCTCATTGTTGCATTCCGATTGAGGAAGGTTCTTTCCTTTATACTGTAAAAAGAAGTGGGCGCTGGCATCTAGAATGCGATGTTTACGCTTGATATTGGCATTGTCTTTTTTGACACACACGATGCATTCTGAATATCTCAGTTTTGGCTAGATAGTGACCACACATGATCAGAAGGTGTTCAATTTGGATCCTAGTGGTCAACTTTGTGTTGGCATTGATGGCGTTTTACAGCGTTACAAAGAGATACTTCCACATCTTATCCTTTCTGGTATACCCTTGATTCCCAAGCTTGATGGTACGGTGTTACATTATTATTTACCTCTTTTGTCAACCTTACGCTCAAAGAGATTTCATTTTGTGTCACTGAAGAGCACTTGTGTAATGGATTTACAGGGCCAACCTCATTTGCTCCAATCATAAATGCTGCAATAGAGGATGTTAAGAAAAGTGGAGGCCAGTATCACATCCTTGTAATTATAGCAGATGGGCAGGTATTAGAATTGATTGATTGCAGTGTGCACCTGAAGGCTGATGCAGCTGTCTTGGAATTAGCATCAAATTTTATTGGTGGATTCTGGAATTGATACATTGCAGTTCTTTGATCTGCATACTGCAGCTATGTGAAGTTAGTGCAATATGTATTTGTGGATCTATTTTATATTTGACAAGGTTTGCTGAATGTGGGGTCTGACAGGTCACTGGAAATATGAATGGTGGAAGGTTGAGCGTCCAAGAGAAGGCAACCATGGATGCTATTGTCAATGCAAGGTATCATACAAAGAACCGTAAGCTTGAGTAGAGCATAGGCTAAAGTACTCACAGTATCATTAAGTCGAGTTACCGTAAGCTTGAGTAGAGCATAGGCTAAAGTACTCACAGTATCATTAAGTCGAGTTCTTGTTATGATGGATCATGGTTGCAGTAATTACCCATTGTCGATTGTGCTGGTGGGAGTTGGCGATGGGCCTTGGGACCTGATGAAACGGTTTGATGACGCAATTCCTAAGCGCAAGTTTGACAATTTTCAGGTATGATTTTTACCCTTATGGAAGCTATTTGGTCCTTTTAATGGTTCTCACATGCTGGTGCTGTGTGAAGTTAACAAAGTTAGTTCATGCAGTTTGTGAACTTCACAGAAGTAGTGTCCCAGTGCTCAATTCCAGAACATAAGGAAGCTCAATTTGCAGTGGCTGCACTTATGGAGATACCACTGCAGTATAATGCAATCAAGCACCTGCTCGGTGAAAGGTCAGAACTCCATGATTTACAATCTAAAACTATTCAAGTCTCTCAATCATTGACTATGATTATTTCCTGTGGAAAGCGTTTGCATATTTGAAGTCCTTTTTGAGGTCTCAGTTTTTCATGTTTGTTTAAGGAGGGTACTATTTACATTCGCGTTTTTTTCTTGCAGTTGCAAGCAGAAGCACAACGATAAATGTACATGCAACAACAAATGTACATGCAAAAAATCCTCTGTGTGTTGAAGTATAGAAACCAATTGCTGAAATAATTTTGTCGTATGCCCATCTTCTATTAAGGGATGATGGTAACACTGATGCCAATGACCTTCAAAGCAATATGCAGGTTAATACTTATACTAAGTTTCATGTATTTCTAGTGTCTTCTTGGCAGTAGGTGAATTATAGTGGACCATGCTCTAACTATGACCCAGCCCTATTTTTAAAAATGTCTTCTCTCCAATAGGACAGCTATAAGTTGGAATCAGAGCATTGGTTTTTTGTTGTGCTGCTGGAGCAGCAATAAAAGTGGTCTGATGCTTTTTTTAAAAATAAAGTAAATTCTGTGGGTAAAACTCAAGGAGCAATTTGGGGAAGTTTGTTAATGGTGCTAAGAAACATTTCATTTACTCGATGCCCATAGGCCTCAAAATTGCATTGACCTCAGGGGGAATCACGGTGTTTGTTTTCTAGAACACTCTTGTGACAATGAGAATTCTGGAAGTGCATGCACTATGCTCTGTTTTGGTAGAGGGGGCAGTACTTGTCATGATAAGGATTGTAAGGAAAAACCTACCCTTTTAATCTCATTTCTAGTTCAGATGTTGGACTTTTGGTTTTGATCTTGTATTTTCAGATGTCCAATATCATTTCCATCTTCAATCAACAATTAATAATTTTGTATTTGTGATTGTGTAGATAATAACCATTCACAACATCTGCATGCACATGCGAGGTGTCGATATGTATAGTTGAGGAGAGTTTGTTAGGATATGAAGTTGTGCATGTCCACATAAATTTCGATATTTGGTTTATTTTACTTGGCACATGCTGTAGGAACAAGAATGGAGATGGATTGTGAACACAAGTGAACTCCAAGTGAAATTTTCAACCAAATGAGAGTACAAGTACTTGGTATATATAGTCCAAGTACTAGAATACTCTAAAACTTCAAAATAGACTAAGTCCTAGTCTATCCTACACCACCATATCATTGTATATGTCTACAAATCCCCCCTCAATGATATGATTGCAGTACTCTAGAATGATCTCAGAAGTACCTAAAGTACCATGGTTGCATGGATTCATTCACATGTGGATATACTAGCCTATGGGAGTACAAAAGAAAACTGTCATTTTACAACTCCCCTTGACATCGTTTGAATGTCTCGTTCCCTTGGCTTGGTGGCTATGGTGGAAAGAAAGCTTTGAAAAGCTTGTGGGCGCCTCTTTACACATGACATCGACATGGCTTAGTGAAGATATTTGCCACATTGTCCTCAGTGGAACATGTGAGATCAATGAAGCCATTTGTGATACAATCTTGCACATAATGATAATGGTTTTCAATGTGTTTCATGCGAGCATGAATTGTAGGATTGTTTCCAATAGCAATGCAACTCTGGTTGTCATAGAAGATCAGAGTTGCGTTACCATCATGAGCATGATGTAAGTCATGCAAAAGCTTTCTTAACCACATATATTTCATAGTGGTTGAATTTGCAGCTTTGTATTCTACTTTACTAGTGGTCTTGCTTCTTATTGAGCCATGAGATGCACATTGAGTCCAATGAGAAGCAATAGTCGGAAATGGACGTGCGATCATAGATGTCCCTTGATCCATCTGAGTTAATGAAGCCACTCAGACAAATGCCACCATTTGGAGCATAATGTAGCCCATAGGAAAGTGTACCTTGTACATATCTGAGAACCCTCTTCGTTGCATTTTGATTGTGGGATAATGCATGAATTGTCTAAGAACCTTGTGGCATAGGCAATGTATGGCTGTGTGGGGCATAAGTAGATCAAACTGTCAACCAATTGCTTGTACAATGTGTCATCCAATTTTTTACTTGTATCATGCTTACCTTGATTTCCTTTTCCAATGGAGTGGCCATAGGCTTACAGTTCTTCATCTTAAGTTTTTGCAACAATCCCTTCGAATATTTTTTCTCTGACATAGAAATCCCCCCTTTGATTTGTTAAAATTCAATGCAAGACAGTAGTGTAAGAGGTGCAAATCTATCATGTCAAAAGTCTGACACATGATAGACTACATTGTTGCAATTTGCTGCAAATTACTGCCATTCAGTATGATGCCATTGACATAAAGTATAAGTATGACCAAATTTTATTTTTGTTGCAGAACATATAAATTTGGCTTTGTATGAGTGTTGACAAATCCCTAGGATAGCAAGAGCTTATGTTTCTTATGATATTATGCACGAGGCGCTTGCTTCAACCCATACAAGGCTTTCTTGAGCTTGCATACCTTGTGCTCTTGTCCTTGAATAACAAAACCGTGGGGCTGATGCACATAAACCTCCTTCTTGAGATCCCCATTGAGGAAGGTGGTCTTGACCTCCATCTGGCATTTAGATCAACCATAAAATGTAGCAAGAGAGATGACAGAGCAAATGGTAGTCATCTTGGCCATCGGAGCAAAGGTCTCCTCATAATCTATCCCCTCTTCTTGTGCATACCCCTTGGCAACTAAACGGACTTTATACTTCTCAGTTGTACCATCTGCATGATACTTTATCTTGTAGATCTGTTTGGTGCCAACCACATTCTTGGGTGCATCAACCAAGTCTCATGTAGCATTTTTTTGAATGGATCTAATCTCAGCTTCCATGGCTTTTTGCCATGTTGGATTGCCATGAGCATCCTCAAAGCACTGAGGCTCAGCTTTAGCTTTCATCAACTTGGGTCATGAGAGTAAAATTCACGTGCTTCTTAGCATTCTGAGTGTTGGCCCTAGTACTCTTGATCTTTGGCATCTGCAAGTGTCAACCTAGCCCATCTAGGAATTGAATTCTCAGCTGTCTCACTGGAATAGTATCTGGAAGTGCATCTGGCATTGCATCATTTGCACGGTGGTGATAATGCTTCCAAATATTGGGTTGTCCCTCCCCATAAGTTGGCTGCAAATCTGAAACATTCGAGGGAGAGGAACCCTCAACATGTGGCAACCCTTTTGAAATCTGAGAGGTGGAAGGAACATCAACTGGAGAACCCAAGTCAACTGAATCATTGAAATCAGCATCATCCTCAAACTGAACAATATCTAGAGGTGTATCATCATATGGAGGCAAATCCTCATAGGTTGCATGCTATCATGCTCAACAAAAAAGACATCCTTGCTTATGATTACTTTTCTTATGGTTGGATCATAAAACCTAAAGCCTCGTCTTTCAGTGCTATACCCCACAAAGATGCATTTGATGCTCTTATCATTAAGCTTGGATCGCGATTCTAAGCTGGTATCAAAGCGTATGCAACAAACTCAAAGACTCTGAAATGATTCACCTTGGGCTTGTATCCATAAAATGCCTCAAAAGGCATCCTATCAAGCAATGCTTTTGTAGGGCATCGATTACGAATAATAGTGGTGGTAACAATTGCTTCACCCCAAAATTCTTTTGACATTTTCTTAAATTTCAACATACACCGTGTCATCTCCATGAGAGTCCTTTTCTTCCTCTTTGCAAACGGATTATGCTGAGGTGTTTGTGGTATTGTTTTGTGATGCCTTATGCCATGTTCCTTCATATATCCCTCAAAAGCATGTGAAGTCTACTCTCCCCCATTGTCAGAATTAAGTGTTCAAATTCTAGAATTGGTTTGGCTCTCATTCAATGACTTGAACTCCTTAACTTTAGATTTTCTTTTCATGAGAAAGAGCCAAGGAAACCTGGAGTAATCATCAATGAATGTGACAAAATACCAATACCCTCTATGGGTTGTGACATCCATTGGTCCACAAACATCAATATGCACAATCTGCAAAACCCTTTGTGCTCTTACTGAAGCTGGACCATCCTTTGGAATGGTAGGCAATGCAACTTTCCAATAGCACACCCTTCACGCAGCTCATGGGTTGGTTGCTGCAATTTTGGCAAACCTTCAACCATTTTATGATTATATATGTATGCCAATGCTCTGTGATGTGCATGACCAAACCTGACATGCCATGAATCACTTGGAATAGCATAAGAGAGCATGCTGAATATAGGGTTGAGCATCAAGCTTATAGAGCTCTTGGCTTGCCTCATAAGTGCTGGTAGCCACAATTTCATACCCTTTTCATGGATCCTTGATCTTGCATTGATCATCCTGAAATTCCACGAGCATGTGCTAATCATGGGCAATGGATGGAATTGAAATAAGATTCTTCCTCAAGTCAGGAACATACCAGACATCACATATATATTTTTTCTTTTTTGAATCTAGAAGGATGGGAACATGTCCCAATCCTGTGATGCCTTGGGATGCATCATTGGCACAAGTAACGTGTACGTCATAAACAGGTTTGATTTCTTCAAACCACTCTTTCCAGTGACTCATGTGCTTTGATGCACCACTATCTATATACCAAGTATCTATGGCAGCAGCGAAAGAAGAAGCATGAGATGAAGCATGAGAGGCATCATATGCAATTGAATCCCCCCGGCACCGAATTTGTCTTGAACAGTAGTAAATATAAAATCTCTTCCCTCTTCTGCAAAATGTGCATGGGATGGTGGAGCATCTGCACTCTCAACTAGTGCAACATAATTACTGCTTGTGCCTTGCTTCTTTTTCTCATTGCCAATCCTTTTCTGGCACTCTGCAATGTAATGACTAGGTTTCTTGCAATAGTTGCATTTACCCTTCTTCACCTTTGCACCTTTGTCTACATTCCATGCATTTATGTTTGCATTTCCCTCCTTCATGGGCTGATAAGCATGGTTGGTATTTTTCTGAAATTTACCCTTTCCATGAGTGGCAAGTGCTTGGTCACTTTGACTAGAGGAACGGGTTGAATTGGAAGTTGTCATTTCTTCATGTAAAGGCAAATCAACTAACTCCTTAAAAGTGAGTGGAGCAGCCCTGAGCATAATGGTCAAGGAAATATCAAACGTATTATATGAGGGAGCTAGACTATTGAGGGTGATAGAGACCATGTCTTCTATATCCTCATCAATAGCTGCGAGCTCATCTCGAATGTCAGTTTCTTTGCAATATGCATTGAAATAGTTTGACCTTTTTGCATGGACAAGGCATTAAGCTTATTGTGCAAGGTAATGCTTCTTGCTTCATTCTTGACATTCCACATACTTTTTAATCTATCCCAAGCTGCCTTTGAAGTCTTGCAAGACTTGATAGTGGACTTAATGTGTGTCTACATAGACAATGCAATCAAGGACAAAGCTTAAGCATCCCTGCGATCAAACCCCTTCTAATCTTCCGTAACAATTACTTGGGTAGTGGTAGTAGAAGCTTGAGTGGTAGCACTAATAGAGGAAGATGTGCTAGTGCTAGATCCAGCAAGTCTAGTCTCATCACCAAGCACAATGTCCCATAAGCCCTTCCAACCAAGATATTCTTGAGTGTAAATGATCACAAAGCATAGTTGGGTCCATCCAACTTCCTCAGGCAACATTGTACCAAAATTGTCATTGAGAAACATGCTTGCAAGCTCAAGAATAAAGGCAAATGTACCTGCAAAGAAAAGAAAGCAAATGGACAACTAAAAGACCATTGACTGCTATACAATCATTGTAATGTAATTCATTGACAGTGGCTACTCTAACATAGCAATACATCTGCCAAATATTGACTCAAATGCAATGTACTTCTGCCCGAAAAATAAGCTTGAATCTCAGGCAAACAATGCCTCACAATGCGATAGCAAACTCTTGCTCAATAGGCATCCACAATTGCATCAACTTACAGCCAACACTTGGCTTCAAAATATACAACACCCGAGCAATGATTTGCACTCAATGTGCAGCCCAAAACTGTCCTAAATGCATTGACATCTGTGCAATACAATCTACAAGACACCTACACAATGCTATCTGCAAGAACCAAGTAGGAGAGGCTGAAAATGAGTTGATACAAGAGATGGAGTTGGAGTAGGAAGGTAAGGATAGTATGGTAAGGTAGCAAGAGAGGTTGGGCAACAATGTTGAGGTGTACGGCTAGCAGTAGTTGATTCCAGGTGGCAATGTCCAGGTGTACGGCTCTATACTTAAGGCTGACAACAACAAATACGACGATCATACCGCTGTATGGATGGCGAGGCAGTTGTCTGAGGCTGCGGGTAGGTGAAGTGTACCGCACTATTGTATGGACTGTACAAACTATTTGAAGTGGGTTGTATGGCCTGAGTCGACCTATTTATATGGTAACAGGAGCACAAACTAATGGCAAGTGAGGCAAATGGGAGCTGCTGGTCCAGGGTATGGCCACCAATGTGCACAATCGAGCAAGGAGCTGATATCTCAAGCTCTGACAGAGTGTAGGTGAGCTAAGGAGTGGCAGTTAGCATATAGAAGTGCAACGGGAGCACGTGGGAGAGCGGGAAGCAAGTAGGCAAGCTAAATCGACTGGCTTTGATACCACATGTAGGAACAAGAATGGAGATGGATTGTGAACACAAGAGAACAAGAAGTGAACACAAGTGAACTCCAACTGAAATGTTCAACCAAATGAAGTACAAGAACTTGGTATATATATTCCAAGTACTAGAACACTCTAAAACTCCAAAATAGACTAAGTCGTAGTCTGTCCTACACCACCATATCATTGTATATATCTCTACACATACATATAATCACACAACTAGATGCTCTATGAGGCATTCTCTAACTACTACTGCCAACCCGCATCTAGCCTGCACTTGCGTCCCCAAGCTACATACAATAAAGGGTCAAGTTTGCATAGGGTTAGATACCCTCTAAAGGTGAAGGCATCTTGTGAACCTGTGGAGTAGTACCACCAACAATCTAGTTGCAGTTGTAGCTTGCTATTTGAGTGACTTGTTTTTTGTAGTTCTAAATTTAATATCAAGACCTTGGGAAAAAATGTTGTATCTATGTCGAAATTGTTCATTTCTTGCAGGTATTTAGCAGCTTGGGCTCAAAGGACAATTCTATGCTGCATATATATCAAGAAATGTGGCTTCAAGTATTTAGAAGCAAAGACGATTCTACGTTGCTTGGATGTAGAGATATGTATTCCCATTTTGGTAGAGATATATATTCCCATCCTAGTGGAAATCTTCATATAAATATCCAACTTGCCATCTAGTTGATGAATATATAATTCCATAGTGCATGCAACTAATAATAGCAATTCAATTGTCTTCATTCTGGTGCAGTTCCTTCATATTGAGAGTAAACTTTTGCAACCAAATTGTCCTTGCATATGTCCATTGTGTCATCTACGTCCATCTTAGCTTTGTACAACCATATGTATCAAACTACGTATTTATTTACGAGTGCATCCACAAGTTCCCATGACTTGTTCTCCATAATGCCTTGATTCTTCCTCTTTGACATTTGTCAATAACAAATTTATCCCTTGATGTCCAAATTTCTTACTCTTGATAATATCTAGGTTTCTTATCCTTGATAATGTCTTGTGCTTCTTCAACTAGCTTTCTCACCTATCTTGGTTGAGGTTCTAATGTTGATACAGGATGATCAAATTTTCTCTGTAGAGGAGAACTCGATGACTCTGATGTCTTAGGTCATTGTTTACAGGGAGATATATTTGTAGTTGCTTGTTCTTCATCCATTTCCTTCATTGCTTCCTTTATTTATTCAAAATCATCTAGTTATTATATTTCATTTGTTGGATTTTTCTTCTAATGCATCTCATGTGTTGGGTCATGGATTGGGTCATGCACATGGCCTACACTTTCCTTTGGAATTTCTTGAACAATAAGATCTTGACCATACGTTCTTGTTTGGTAGCAGAAATTTATAACTTTGATGTCTTAGGATGTTGTTTAGTAGGAGTTATATTTTTAGTTGTTTGTTCTTCATCCATTTCCTTCATTGCTTTATCAATTGGATCATCTAGTTGTTATATCTCTTTTGTTGGATTTTCCTTCAAATGCACCTCATGTGCTAGGTTATGGCCATGGCATATACTTTCCTTTGGAATTTACTATTTTTTTGGTAGTACAGCAGCATATGCCTTCTTCCCATTTGTGTACCCATAGTAACACCCTGACCATAGAACATCTTTGTCCTTGTTGGATGGTATAGCTTGTATGCCTTCCTCTCATCTATGTATCTAACAAATATGCCTTTTTCACTTTTTGATGGAAGCTTGCTCCTCTTGTCCTTCTAGATATGATCATGTTGTCCTTGTAGATATGAGCAAGTTGCCCTTGAAATATTAGGGTATTTCACTAATGGCTTGAGTCATGTCCATGCTTCGTCTAGTATCATTTGAGTGCAGAGGTTGGTGAGACGTTATGTTAATAGCTTTCTCTTTGAAAGAATTTTCCATACCACTAGTTTGCAACATATGTCAAGTAGTTTCAGAAATTATTTGACTCTTTCCAAACTTTTCTTTTTGCAACATCTCTTGTCCTAGGATATATGCTATAGTAATTTGCCTGAAGATGCCATTGCACTTGTAAAACTTAGCAAACTCTCTAGCATCTACCCTAAAATACCTATACGAACCAAATACAATGAACCATGTGTCTTGGTTCCTACTTTGGTAGGAGATGGTTCCTTGTGTTGCTTGCCACATCCTCATAGAGTTATCGATTGTTCATCTTGGTTAGATTGTGCACCATATTATTTCCCTCCATCTATTTTCAATGATTGGAAATTTTAGTGTTTGAGCCCTTGATGCCACAAATTTGCTTCAATATTGTTGTACCAGGTTGCATCATTGCTAGCCTACACAATATACCATCTCTTACACCATCTGTGCAAGAATTCCATCGTGATTGAGCATCATGCATTTCTTGTTGTCAAATAGAACCTTAATTATTTGATAATTGATTCTCAATAGTTATTGGATAGTGCAAATACATATAACACTTGATAAATAAAACTCTATGGTCCATCAATGAAATTCAATGTGATTTATGTATGAGATAATTTTCTATCATCACCAATACATATCTTATCCAATGTCTTGATAGATTGAACCGGTCTTCTCTAAAGCTCATGTGCATAGATGCTCCTAGATTTATGTATCCAAATTTTCTATTAAACTATTTGGCAGCTACATACACAGATAGTGCTTTCTTAAATGTATAATGTATTATCTTGTCAAGATTGGCATCTTCAAATGCCATAATGTTTTTTGTGTTATTTCCTCTAGCAAGTCATTTTGAGTTCTACTACTATGATTGGGTAGACCTTCCGATGAAAATAATGGCACCCTTAATGTTTTCATATGATTGGGGTAGACCTTTCTTGATGTTTTCATATGATTGGGGCAGATCTTTTGTTCGAAATAATTGCAACCTTGATGTTTTCATATGATGGGGATAGACCTTTTTTTTTTTGGCAAAGAAAGGAACCTTCTGTTAATGCTTGAAAAACTTCATACAAAACAGTAGCCCCAAAGGTGCTGAGTATGGAAAATTTTGAAAAAAAGCTGAAAGAAAAACCAGCCTGTTCTAGAGAAACCCAACTCACTACCTAGGGCATCTCTAGTATGGGGCCAACATCCAGATGGGGGGACTATAGAACCAGCGAATCCCTTGTGGAGTGAAAATGTAAATTCCTCATGTAGCCCAAGCCTTGCAGAATCAAGCATGCCTCGCGACAGTCACCTGGGAGCTTGGGGTCCCATGCTCCCAGGTGGAGTGGAGGTTGTAGATGATATCCTGCCAGATGGCAACCAAGGTAGCCGAGGGTGGAACCGGATGCTCACCCATCACCAGACTGCAGCAAGTAACCCAAATGTTCCATGCAGTGATATTGGCTACTACCTCCCAAACGTTGTCCTCTAGAGGAGGAGGAGCTAGGCTATCAGGGGGGGGACCGCCTCATGGAGCTCTATCCTTTGAATGCTCTGACCCTGTATCTAGCAAGCTAGGGAAATCTCATCAATTTGGAATGCGTATCCTCCCTCAGTCAACCAGGACACCATCCCTCAAGTGTAGTCCCTCTCAAGACTTTGCATATGGGTCATAATCCTGAGGGCTCCCATCCAAATCCTCATTGCGCTATGACAGCTCCAAAGGCAGTGTAGGATTGTCTCCAGAAAACTAGTAGAGCAATAGTGACACTGCCCACTCCATCCGCATCTACTCCAACCACAGGCCGATGGGCAAGCTCAACCAGAAGAAGTAGGATATCTTCCTTGGCCGCAAACTGGACCATAACCGCATCCCAAACCTAGAACGACAGACATCTCGGGGCACTCTTTGGGCCACCCACTGCCTCTCCCTCGAAGGGGTCCACATTAAAAAATTCATCTGAAGCCTCCTGCCAATCTGTATGGTGTAGGAAAAGAAGGGCACCTCATCCACCTGCTCGACAAGGCTGCCCTTGGAGAACCAGAACCATTCTCTCGTATCCCACTAGACTTCCGTCAAGGGCCTACCCTCCCAAAGCCAGCGCCATCTGGGGGCATCTTGCTTTGAGATACTGGGAGCGTCAATGTGCCACTCATTCCCCAGACGTCCCACCACTTGGATCATCTACCACCAATAGTGAATCCCATCCAGACTCCCCTGGAGTAGGCCTCCAGGTCCTACATGGAAAAAACTGGGCTGCATGCTACCTCGCTGCATCATCATCCTTAAGGGAACACCAGTATGAGAAAACTGGCCCAACCATCTTCTATCCATCCACACGTGAAGTCCCTCCCACTAGGACTCAGGATAGCTAAGTCAATCTCTCTCATCCTCTGCCTTGCCCATCATAGATGCGCTACGGCACCAAACCTCGCCTCTGCCTCCATGGGTAATCTACTCCATCTGCCAAAGGACCCAGCCGGCACTGTGCCCAACCAATGTGAGTCCGTTGTCCGAGCATACGCCCCTCCTGAACCCGGATCTTTGGGTTCATAACAAGGGGATGATGCAGAACTCCTCTCTGCATCTAGGCTAAGCTCGAATGAGGCCTCCTAGTAATCTCTACCAGACCCTATGGAGGCTCCTCATCAAGGGGGAACCCTTCCCCATAAGGGGGCCCTCTGAGAAGATCCACTTGTGTGAAAGCTACCACTGCCCGCCAGTCCATGGGGTGTTCCTAAGAAGCCCTTGCTTTAAGAGGAGCTTCTAAGGCTCTGCACCTGGTTGACGCCGTGAACAACCAACTTGCCTAAGAGGGCTCTACTTTGCATCTCTAGATCAATGATACCCAAGCCTCCCAGTGCCTACGGCATGATCACCGTGTCTGCCAAGCGACCCGAGCTCTAGTGTTCCTCGTGCCGTTCGAACCTGCCCAGAAGTTCTGAACCAACGGTCGGAGCTGCCCAATGCACCCTCTATGAAAACACCATTAGGAAGCAATATATGAGGCCGTGGTAAGAAGGACCTAGTTTGCCACTAAGGCACGACCTGCTAGGGAGAGTTTGGTTGAGCTCTAGTAGAGAAGCTTGCGCCGAACACTCTCAAGGACCGAGGTAATTTGCTGCTCTGCTGTAATGTCAATATTGACCTGGCATCCAAGGTATCTCGCTGTCTGGCCCTGTGGTATCCAACTAAAGCCAAAGTTGCTTCCCCACTCATGAATCTCCAGTGTCTCCTCAGAGCCTATGAAGAAACCTATGGACTTATTCCAGTTGATCCGTGCACCCAAGGCCTCACAGTAGATAGCCAGGGCTCACTTAACTCTCTCCAAACTCACTGTGGTGCCCTGTACATACAAAGCCATGTCATCTGCAAACTTGGAGTCCAGCAGCTCCTCCTGCCTGATTGGGAGCCTCAACCCTGTGAGGCCTACCACTTGTGATCTCAAATAGTAGCCCAAAGCCTCTGCCACAAATAAGAGAGGAAGGAAGCGAGGGGGTAGCCCTGGTGGACCGAGCGAGGGGGCAGCCCTAGTGGACCAAACGAGAGAGAGGAAAGGCCTCACCCATGTGTCCTCTGATAAGCATCTGGCTAGAGTTCCCCGCATAAAGCGTAGAAACTCCTCTGACTCATATGTTTGAGAAACCCAATCTCTGCATGGTACCCTTCAAGAAGGACGACTCCACCCTGTTATAGGCCTTCTTGAAATCCAAAAGGAGGACGATCAACTACTGTGAATCAATCCACTGCCTCCTAGAACGTGAAGATGTTGTCCAGGATGCTATGTTGCTGGATACCTGGTCTGTGTGTCGTGAATAATGCCAATAAGATGGGGCCATAACCGCAAACTCAAGACCTTGATGAGGATCTTGTATGCGGTATCAAGCAAAGTGATTGGTCTCCACTGCCAAATATCTGACCTATCTCCCCCTTTTGGGATTAAACAAATCCACCCCCTGCTCAAGGACTGAGGGAGGGAGCCCGTGTCAAAAATCTCCTGTAGAAGTTTTGGAAGAAGGCCGGAGTCAAGCCATCCTCACCAGGACACTTCTGGGTGGGAGAGCCTTGAGAGCTTCCCAAAGCTCCTCATCCGTGAAGGGAGACCAGTTGAAGTCATCCTCTCTGTTTGAAAGAGCTGGCTGTAAAAACCTATGGTCAAGTCTAAAATCTCGTGTGGGTCAGTGTGCATGATGCCCTGAGGATCTCGAAGACATTGCAGTTGCGTGCTTGTCGATCGGGGCCCAGTGGTCTAAAAAATCTACTTCGTCATCCTGTCCCCTTGTTGTACCCACCAGGCCCGAGAAGAGTGATAGGAGAGCTCAGCCCGTTGAATCTCCGTGTCCTGAAGCTCAAGGCGAGCGCTCTCAAACCTGTCACTAAGCCACTACGATCTTGGTTCTTGCTCCCTGAGCCGCTCTATGGAGGTGAGGTCTCTCATCATTTCTAGCTCACGCTCCTGAAGAGTCCTCCTCCACCTAAGGGCATGAGCTTGCAACTCCTCATCACTGCTCCTCTAGATCGCATCGGCCACCCACGAGGCCTAGCCCTCATACGGTGCTATCTTTGACTGTTGCCAAATCCCTGCCATGACCTGCTGAATCTCCTCATCCTACAGCAGGTCCTCTGGAATGCAGACCCCCTTTTGGAGAAGAATAGGGATGCTCTAAGTGAAGTACTACTGGAGAGTGGTCTCACATCGTGGTACCTACCAGAATCCTTGTGAGCCACCTCTGTGTAATGTCTAGTCCCCAACATAGAAGCGGTCTAGCCTCTCAAGCAGTCCATCATGTCTCCTCTATCCAAAAGAGAAGAAGAGGCTACTAGGTATCCTACTAAAATCTGGCTCTCGCCATCACGGGTCTCTGCTGCCCTGCTTGTCCTCCCCAAACTCCAAGTTGTTGAAGTCCCCTCCAACGATCCAGGAATCTACATCCGGAAGACACCCTAAAAGCCTCCTCCAAAATGCTGCCGAACGATGCTGTCTGCATGGGGAATGCATGTTCAGGATCCCAATCCTGGAATTTCCCATCCAAACTGCCCGTCAACTCGCCCTAATCATAGACCTCTAGAGCCACTATCTGTGAGACCAAGATGCAGCAGACCTCTCCACTTCGTCTTACTATAGGGGACCACACCTACGGACCTCTCCCTGGGAGGAGGTGGTGTCGCCATCTGATGCATGATGCTGAGAACATGTGCTCCTGAATCAAAAGGATGCCCACTGTCCGCCCTACCACTGTTATCTGCAACTCCTGTCAAAGGATCAGGTATTGCGGTTGACTACGAGCATGATCGTGGAGCCCGTGCACATTCTAACTCACTATGGTCCAGCTCATGAGGAAGGGGATGCAAAAAACAAGGCTCTCTTGTAGGTGAGTGCCTGTTATAGAAAGACTGCCTTATGTGACTCTGCCGAGGATTTGGAGGGCAAGTAGTTCATGTCTGTATGTCGACGTACTAAGGTGGACATTGGCTGAATGCCAATCTTCTGTGCCTACTTCATCATGAAGGAGACTTCCACCCCGAACAACTCGGCACACTTTTGGAGTGGCTAGTCATATGCCTAATCAACCTTTGCCTCAAGCGGCAATCTAATAACTCCTACCGCCAAACCACACATTGACTTCTCTCGCGTGAAGCCTAGCTGAAAATTCACCTCTACACCACGGGCGTGCCATGGGTCCAGTCGCTGTGGCCCCAGCCACTCGTCCATCATGCATGAAATATGATCTCCCATAACCACTTCTCCAACCCTGTGGATGCGAATTGGAATCTCCAAACAGGGTGTGTCTAGAAGCCCACTATGCTGAACGAGCCCCCTTTTTGAGGCTACAAGATGACAAGCGTTACCTCTAGGGCTAGAGGGTAAGATTCTTGGAATCTCCAGATAATTCCAAGGTCCCAATCTCCAGAAGTCCCACTGTAAGGGATGTCTAGGCTAGATATGGGGAGTTGCTGACCAAGAGGACGAGCCCCTTCCCTCTTGCTCCATCACCGACTAGACTAAATGCTACGGTGAGGAAGCAAAAGGGGACGACATCTTACCCTTGCTTGCTGGTAGAGGTGTCGCGGCGGGGGGGTGGGAGGCTGAAGAACCTGCCAAGGAGATGGAGAGGGGGGTGGAAGGGGAAGGGGGATGGAGGGAGGAGGAGGGAGGGGGGCAGGTGGTGAGGGGGAGGGAGGGGGCGGGTGGAGAGGGAATAGTAGGAGCTCTTAGGACTCGCTATGCTGATGCAAGGGTGAGTGCGGATGTTGAACTTCCATCACAGGAGGATCCTCTAGTTGGACAGTGGCCCCTTCCATTGGGGGAGTTGGAGCTCCACGTAAGGGCTCCTACTACTGCTCCTCCTCCTTAGGTACCTCTCCAAAAGCCCTGTCTCTCTCTCTACATCTAGCCCTCTGCCTAGCGATGCTTGCGGGCTTGTTTGCTTGGTTTCTTTTTCTTTTTAACTTTAGTCCAGTCCCCATCTCATGGGGTCACCTAGGGGGTCTGATACTCCTACTACTCCTATCTAGGGGGGTGTTGCTGCTAACTCTGTCTGCTCTGCGGGGTGGGGAGTGAGGGGCTCAGCCTAAGCCATGGGGGCAATCTCTAGCTAGGTGACCCATCTATCTGCAATGAAGAAATCAGCCTGGTAACCCAAAAATCACCACTCACTGGCAAATTGTGCCCCCTTTGAGGGTCTCTAGTAGGATCAACAACTCTAGGAGGGACTCTAGGCTCTCAACCACCAGTCTGATCTTGGGGACCCCATCATCTGCTACCACTGAAGCGGCTGAATCTGGCAAAGATGTGGCAAATGCCCGACCAATGGAGGGGAGGATGGCTCGATACTCCTTTGGGAGCCCTGGGAAGTGGAGAGTAATCGAAAAACGGGGAACATAGTGTGTCGTGTTCATGTCCTCCATTGTAAAAGCCATGGTACCAAGGAAAGAGGTACACCAGATGCGGGCCAACGAGAATGGGGCTCTTCTCCAGGATGTCGAGGCACTGTTGGGGGAGCTTAACTAGATGAGGAATACAACTCTTCCATAGATGATGACCTCCTGAATGTGGTCAACCTCTAGTGCCAAGCTCACCTAAATCCACTCTCACACCTGTCTCCTTGTAAACATGAGGCCCACAATTCTGCCTACGATCGCCTTGTTTTGAAGTGACCGAACTGCATGCTTTACTTGTTGCTTTTCGATTGGGAAAAGAAGAATCTTAACACTTGTGGGATTTGAGGGTGCTACCATAGAGCCCCTCTAGCGAGGACCAAGGGTCACCACCAAGAAGATCTTCCTCAAAGACAAACAAACCACTCATCACTGCCCAAAGGGAAGGAAAAACTAAGGGCCAGCTGTGAGGGAATGGGTACACACCCTTGTAGTTGGCTACCAATGGAGAGGGAAAGCCCTCAAAGAGGAGAAGGCAAAGGGGGGGCGAAGAGGGTATGAACGAGAGGCGAGGAGGGAGTCAAGGAGGAGGCGAGGTAGAGGTAAGGGGTCTGAGAGGTAAAGCGAAGGAGGCGAGGTGAAGGCAAGGAGAGGGCGGAGGGGGGAAGAGCAGTTGAAGGCAGTGTGTAGGAGGAATGGAGTCAGGGAGGTGAGAGGATCCGGGAGGTGGGGGTAGGTGAAAGGATGCGGCAAGGAGGCGGAAGGGCAGAAGGAGAGGGCAGGGAGGCAGTAGAGGCCTGATGGGGATAGACCTTTTGAGACTTATAATACTTGCATCTTCCAATGTTGAGCCAATCTCTATGATTTTATATCTGCAAATACACGTGTGTCAAGTGCTACATGATGGGTTCATGTTCTCCCATTCTCAAGTTGGCCAATTAAGACTTGAGGGTAAACTTGTTCAACAATGACTTTACTTCATACATTGTTTCCAATTTTCTTAAATATCTTTTTCAAAAGGCAAGTGAACTACCAATGTAAATATTGTGTCTTTTAAGCATGTAGTAAGGATGTTTGGTGCCTTGGAACTACCCTTTTGACATCTTTCTCATCTAGTAATATTGGAGTTGTAACATCCCACCAACTTAGGAATCCCTCAACATTGCATTTTTAATTTTGATAGTTGTTCTTGTCAAAGATCATGGTCTTTGGGGCTTGGATATTGGTTGTAAATGCCATCTTTCAATGCTCAATATTGTTAAATTGTTAAATGGTGTATTTTCTCACAATTGCCCTTCACTATGTGATCTTATTCTTGAGATTCACCTTGTTGCTAAAGTGTCCTTGAAATCCTTGTGTTGAATTCTAGTTGCTTGAACTCTATCAACATTCAATTATGTAATTTTGTTCTTCTAGCCACCTTGTTTTTGCTAAGTTGCCCTTTAAATCATTGTGTTGAATTATAGTTTCTTGTTGATGAACTATGTCAACACTTTGACCTTTTCTTGGAGTGTTTCCCTCCCTAATGAACACCTTCATTTGCTTGGAATCTGCATTGATATTTACTTTAAGCATCTTTTGAGACTAGAGCTTAATTCCTTGGCTTGTCCTTTGGAAATGGATTTTGAAATGTTGGGATAATGAATCTTATGATGCTTTTAATTAACCTTCAATAAGATTGATATATCTCTTTCAAAACGAATTCCACATACCTTGTTTGCACCTTGGAATAGGCCTTAAGATATGAGTAATATAGAATTTGGAATAAGTAATGAAATGTTTGATATGTAAGGGTTTTTAAAAGAGGACTAGGTCTTGGTACACTTGAATAATGACCTTATATCAAGTTAGGGGATTTTTAAATATTTAGAGGACATAAGAGCTTTTCGGCATAAAGTATGGCAGTATTCTTGAGGCAATTATAAGCCTTGTAGAATGTAGTAATGAGTTGATTCATGACTATGTGGAGCTTATGTGGTAAGCTAAAGAAAAAACCATAATCTGCACATAGCAAGTTCATCTAGTGGAATTCCTTGCTAGAAACAGAATGTCATTGAGATAATTTATGGGAAATGACATTTGAATGCATTGGGAGAGATGATGAGTTCACTCAACAATGGACACCATGAGTTGGGGGTGTAACCCTTGGCATTTGGCATGCATGCATTATGATTCAATAAACTAGATATTTGGCATGCACATATTATAATTAAATAGGTGGCATCAAGTACCTACTTGCTATCATTTCTAACATAACCTTAAAGTTTCAATTCGAGAGACATATTTAGCATAATAAGCTAGCCACGTAACCATAAATTCATCCTTTGATTGGGTCTGAAAATATTGAAACCTTTCTCCTTATAAAGATTCACCTACAATAGCCCTTTGTGATTGATTAAGCATCTAGTACCTTCCCTATCATATTGAGTTTTATAGCCCTCTAGAAGTCATCGGACCTTACACCAAAGGGCGTGTATGGATTGGCCCACTATGGAGAGAGTAGGTAGGGAATTTTTAAATTGAACACAATAGATGTAATTTGGTCATCATTGATGGCAATGAATCCCTTGATTCAAATTTTTCTACCCCATTTGAGTTTCTCCTATGTTTTATTCATGTTCAATGGTTCTAATTTTAAATTTCTTAACCCTTGGTCATGACTCGAGTTGAATTTTTGTCTACCCCATCTGCTTTTGTGTTACATATGTCTATTTATGTTCAAAGGTTATAATTTAAAATTGCTTGATCCACTGGTCCCAATCACATGTAGTTAACAAAAATCCATGCCTAGAAATCTCATTTTAAATAAATTAGGAAATCATCAAGCCTATATATAGGTACCAATGTAAGGTGGGGTAGAGCATAAAACAAAAGTTTTAGGCCACTGTAGTCATAGAAATGTGGAGGGTGTAGATGGCAGACATCACTTTGTTCCCCTAATTATGTGGGGGTGGATGGAGAACCTAACTTTATTCATTTGCAATGTCTTTGTTCATAGAGATATGGCAGTGACTCTCTAAGCACTCATGTGGCCTCATTTCATCTCTCTATGTGGTCAAAGGCCCTATGTGCCATGTATGTAGCCACTTACTAAAATTGGTGAATTGTGCATTTTCTATTCACATACTAGACTCTTTCTTATTAGGTGTAGTGATGAAACAAGAAATATTATTCTCTAATATATTTGACAAAGCTTTCAAAACTACGTAGATAGTTAGGCATATAACCTAATTAAACCTAATTACAATGCATTAAAATGTGAATTCAATAAACAATTAGCCGATTTATTGCATTGGATCTAGAGGAAAGGACCATGTCAATATATTTTCTATTTTGGCTTCTACCATTGATTTCTATAAGCAAAGATTGATTTGTTTTGGAATTTAATTCATTTTAAAGAAAGGGATGTACTTACTCTTTAGATTTTGTTGGATTGGTGGGATGTAAGAGTGATTCATTAGGGAGGGTTTTTTGCAAATAGAAAAACATGGGTTTTGTTCCAAGAGTGAATAGAGTTTCAAAAACCAAGCATTTGCACATGCATGTAATGTGGACTATTCCATTCAAGAAGTCCTATGAAACTTTTGACTTGTGTGGAAGATTCATTGGTGATCTCACTTATGTTGGAGAGAGAGAACTTGATTATGGAGGATCACAAAAAATTGAATGGCAATGACATAGGTCTAACTCTCTCATGGACTTTTGAAGAACTTAGTTGCTAAAATAAGGGATTTGTCAATGTATTATTGTTTTGTTTTGATTGTTTTTTTTGGCTTGCTCACTTTTTCTTTCTCGCTTTTTTTGGTTCGTTCACTTTTCCTCACACACGGTAATCCTCCAAAACTAATCTCGAAAGTGAGTCCAATAGAATGTTACCAAAGGCAAGAAATATCGCTTTTCATATTCTTCTTCCATCACATGATTGCATAAGCTTCTATTTCATATGACAACAAGTGGCATTGCCAATTGGCATGATCTTGAGCAAAATGAACCTAGTCAAGAGTACCTCAATTGGCATTACCACCCAAAATCCTATGCGATGGCAACGAGTAAACATCGACTTTTCACAGCCCAAACCCTAAAGACAGGACATTTAAAAAGCTTCCTATCATTGTGTGATTCTTCCTCTCTAAATTTAGCAAAAGAAATTGAGGTTTCTTGTTATTCCTTGTGCCAAATTGTCACCAAGGCTTTAATATAACTCTCTAAAATTTGCTACATAGGAAAAGTCATACATCCCTAAATCATGAACATAAATCACAATCAAGAAAAAGTAATGATGATGATGATGATGACAATGAGATGATGAGGATGAGGATGATGAGGATGATGATGATGATGATGCTAATTGTGTTAATTTTCATTGAGCCAGATACAACCTATCAAACTCAGAGCAACATTGTTAACAATGAAGGCATTTTTACAAGTAGAAAAGACAAAAAGGAGGATCATCTTTCAGGCATGAGAAGCTCTTTGTTTTCTTATCTTTATGAAAATAATGTATGAGAGCTTTGCCCTTTCTGAATGTTACCACTTTAGAGCTTTCGTTGCTACTCTCACTTGATGCTTTCTAAAGAAAAAAAGAATCAACAATCATCATGCTTTGGTTGATGTGTCTTTTATAACAAAATGTGTGATTTTGAGTATCCCATTAATGTCCATGCACAATATTTTCTTTATTGTGCTTTATTCTTGTGAAAATTAAAACATATATGATTGGCAAAATGATTGCTTAGTGGATTTGGATGTGAGAAGTGTAAAGAATCCTTATAGAGCTCATAAATTATAATGCATCTGCAATAGAATTTTAGATATACTATTTTACTATCGAGTGTGGCAAACATATTGGACCTTGCTTTTCGCTCACTTGTCCTTTGCTTCTCAATTCTTTTTATGTTTGCAACCAAATGTGTGATTTTGAGTATCGTGTTTATGTCCATGCACAATATTTTCTATATTGTGCTTTATTCTTGTGAAAATTAGAACATGTATGACTGGCAAAATGATTGCTCTGTGGATTTGGATGTGAGATGTGAAAAGAAACATTATAGAGCTCAAAAATTATAATGGATCTACAATAGAATTGATATACTATTTTGTGATAAAACTATCGAGTGTCGCAAACATATTGGACCTTGCTTTTCACGCACTTGTCCTTTGCTTGTCAATTATTTTTGTCTTTTGTAAATATATTACTTTGTCACCAACCTACTTTCTTTGGAAATATCCCTTTGTGATAAATAAATCCTACAAGGCGGCTTGCACAAATCCATTACATTTTACATATTGCACAAAATGTGATTTTCTAACAAGATTGAGCATAGTTAAGTTAATAATGACTAAATTTGACAAAACAAGAAGAAGAATATTCACTTTTACTACAACCTAAGAGTCTCTTGGGTTGATTGGTGTTGGAACAAGGAAATGAAAGTTATCACTATCTTGACATTCTAATGTGGCCTCGTTCAAAGATTGTGGCGGATTGGTACTTAGTAATTCAAAGGCTTGATGGGTACTAGAACAAGGAAAGCAATGAAAGTTTATCACTATCTTATGCATCTCATTAACATACATGAAATTGTGCTTCTTATTTTTTAACGCACTTGTAATTCTTAAATTCAAAGACACACTTATGGGTATTGGTCAAATAGTATTCTTGTACCTTTTGGTCTCGAGTCTACATGGGCATATTGCATAAGGCTTGCATTTTTAAATACTTTTAAGTATACAAGCCCTTCCGAGCAACCTGTCTCTCAAGATACTTGCAACAATGTGAAGGGTGATAACTACGAATAATATATCATTTTAAGTAGGATATAGAAAGTTTTTTCTTTTTCAAGTTTAGCATTACTAAATATTCCGTATAATTTGCTTGTGTAACGTGTAAATAAAATCAGCAACAAATGAGCTGAAAAGCACTAAAAGAAAACCATGGCCATCTAACAATTACCAAATGAGATCGTGATGTTACTTGGCCCTGAGTACATCATCATAACTAGTGAAATAAGGTATCTTGGAGGACGAACTGGGTTCCCCGTCTGTTTCCATAAATCCCTTGTTTATTCTCAATCATCGGCACATAAGCCCAAGAAACAGAAAGTTTCACAGTACTAAATATTCCGTATAATTTGCTTGTGTAACATCTACATTAAATCAGCAACAAATGAGCCGAAAAGCACTAAAAGAAGACCATGGCCATCTAACAATTACCAAATGAGATCGATCACGAATGTCAAGATCTTCATATCCCTGCAATTATCTCGATCTCCAAAACCAATTTTGATGAAAGTGCAATGCAAGGTGCACCAACAAAAGATGCCTGCAGTAATAAAAAGCAAAAGATTGAGCATACGTATACAAAGGGGAAAATTGCCTCCATTATAGAACTTGGATAGCTATTCAACAAAAGAAGCTAGGTTGTTGGATAGAATTCATCACTACCTAAACCATTCCTAAGAGAGAAAATATTTCAAGGAATTATATGCGTAAAGATAGCTATTTCTCATCAACCCTCGCAGCTGAATGGCAACAAAAAGTAATTTACAACATTATCTCCTATGAATTAACAGCATCCAACCACCACTTGGCAATATCATACAATCAATACACATCCTCAAGCTCATAGCCATTACAATTGTGTCATGATAAGAATCCTTTTAAAAAATAATATGTAGCTTTTTTCATAGAAGTCCCGTTCTATCTCCATCCCTCTTCTTACTACAGAAAGGCCAAGGAGAAGGGGGCTTCACCCACATCATTCCATCATCAAGAATCGGTTTCAAAGAAGACCTTAAGGTTAGTAGAATCTTGGCCCAACAAGGGGCTAAGTAGCTACATGGCTGCAAAATTAAACCTAGAAATCTATGAAAGCTCGGCCTCTTAACTCTAAAGCAATGAAAATAAAAATGTAATGAACTTTGAAAACCATTGGCATAACCTTGTGAACTCAAATTCTCACCAATATGATGATGGTACCGTATCTCACACGCAGAATG
The DNA here is from genome assembly GCF_047967505.1 of Dipteris shenzhenensis. Taxonomy (NCBI): domain Eukaryota; kingdom Viridiplantae; phylum Streptophyta; class Polypodiopsida; order Gleicheniales; family Dipteridaceae; genus Dipteris; species Dipteris shenzhenensis. The sequence goes on along the minus strand of NC_141607.1, from coordinate 31,865,437 downwards.
TCTCTTTTGCTTTGTATTTTTGCAGCATGTCTGGCATGCGGTGAGACATCCTTGGCATTTCTTTAGTTGCTCACAAAATCAGAATCCAGATGTACAAGCAAAATGAGTTATGCAAGGATGAGTCATGCCATGTTGCCAATCTTGCATCATAACCATACTCCTAAACAAGGGGAGAGAGATTAAAGGTGTATTTCAGTTCATATGCAAGAGACCTAAAAATCCAAGGCACTAAGCATTCAGATGCAAAGATACAAAATTTACGATCGACGCTCATTAAAAAGCCCATCTGTGCTCAATTGGCCAGCATCAACAAAACCTGCAATCAAACTAATGATCAAAACCTTTGAGGCTCCATGATGACAAACTTGTAGGGAAGCCATATTCCACTGGGCTTAATTACATTGAAGCACTGATGGACAATTTTTAGGACCAGCACTGATTAGACGAGTTAGCTGTTTGTATCATGAGCCCCGGGGCCACCAATACCATGAATCGAGTACTTCCCCACTGTTGACTTAACCTGAAGTTGGCACGTTCAATGGTTCTCTTGTGAGGGAACTAAGTCCCAAGATCCTGCCAAAATGTCAATTTTATTGGAACAATAACGGCTCATGCCAAGAAGGTAGGGGTGAAAAGTAGCAATGCTAAATAGGCATCTCTGCACAAGGCCATAACATAAGAAGCTTAAACTGTTAATGTTGATTGGCTGTTTTAAAATAAAAACTTCTTCAGCACTTCCAGTAACTCTCATGTATGTAAAGTGAAAATCTCCTGAAAGAGCAACAAGCATTCCATAAGTTCCTTTAGACAGCAATCTCTTGGTGCTTCTGTTCGTATGCACCACATCCAGCATATTGATCCCTGTAAGAATTTGGGTGTTTATACTGTTCTGTCACGTCAAAATGGAAGGGAAATAAACCCTTGATCAACAAATAGAAAGATGTAATGTTAACATTACTTAAAGGAAACCAACCTAGAAAACAATACATGACAAACCATTTATTCAATCACAAGTGAAGAAGAATACCTCATCGAGAAGGCACTGTGCATCATCTTCCTTGGATGTAAATACAAGACACTGATTGACAGCTACCCTTTTGACAAACCTCCACAGGCTTTCTGCAGTATACCTTCAGATGGAATAATGACTTGCCCCAGACCTTCAAATCGCCTCATAAAGTGATGCATTAAAGATACAAAGAGTTTGCAAAGATGATCCCCCGTCGTATGCTTGCACTGCCTGCTGTGAATTTCTCCTCTAACCTGGTGTCCCCAATAGCACGAGCCGCCTCACGCATCTTTCATGTGAAACGCATACAAGAATTTTAATGAAACATCCATCGCTTGTGTCCAGAAGGACAAATAATGCTCTTAGAATTACTCTCAGCTTACTAGAGATAACCCAAACCCAACCCTGCCCCCCTCATCACCCCAAAAAAGAACACCCACACACACACACACACACACCTGATTTAAAAATTCATCAAGTCTTCTAGCCACACGAATGATACTGCCTTCAAAAATGTCAGTCAGTGCATAAATCTCTGCAAATGTTGCACCCTGTTAGCCAGCAATGACACTCAGTAAGCTACCGAAAGAGTTAAATTTCAATATATACAATAAGACAACCAAGTATAATTAACCAATACTCCTACATTCATCAATTGCAATTTCCAAGGGAAAAAAGGGAAGAGTGTAACCTTAGACCAACTATAGATCACATCCATTAAAAAGGGTCGAAAAGTCTGCACATATTCTTCTGGATCAATATCCAGCTTGCATTCTCGTTGAATCTTTCCACAATCCAATATATAATCATATCAGCTTGCAATAAGGTACGCTTTTCTCACAATTATTCATAACTATTGAAGACATGTGAAACTAATGTTCTAATCAACTCCCAGAAGTGTGTCAAGTACTGCTAATTGGACTGTTCTTAAGATCAGGAGCCCTTTGGTATCAATGGCTATTTTTTATCTTCCTGAACCCAAAACCTTTCCAGGGCATGCCAATGTACCTCTGCAATCTTCCTGGCAGTGTCTTGCATTGTACGAAGCGGCCATGCAAGCTCATTTTTCAAATGTACTTGCTCATTCGACTTTTCCAATGGCAGAAAGCAGCTTGAGAGAGCTACAATTTGATGGTGATCTAGTTCATTAAATAAACCTGTTCAAAGAAACTCTAAATGAAAATATATCCCTAAGAACATGATTTACTGACGTACTATGGCAAGGACATGAAACAGAAAATGGAAAAATCAGTCCACACAAAATGGAAAAATCAGTCCACACAGATTACCATTAAACATAAGCTCTGTAACAAGAAGCTCATCCGCCGTGTCAATAAGGCATGCAGCACGACCCTTCATTTGTACCACACCATCAGCATTGATATGACCAAGTCGTTTTAGAACCCTTGAGCGGTTCCGAAGCTCTTCCCTAAACTTGTGCAGCTGTAGACACCAAAACATCGTTACTACAACTACTTCAAAGAAAGATTGTTAGAAATATGAAATGCGAACATTACAATTTATCCAAACTACCACCAAACAGTAAAAAGACAATCTCTTCAGAACTGTAAAAGATTTGACATTTCAGTAGGTAGCATTAGAGTACCCTACTTCTCCATTCCCTTTACTTAAGTGTAGCGTGGTGGATACAGTTGAGTCGATTGCATAGATACAGATAAAAGTAAAGAGAAAAAAGACAGGCAAGCTGTTTGCCCAACAAGGAAATGTCTTTGAAGAAACCCTCAAACATGTCAAGAAAGCAATACCAGCTGGAATTATAAACACACAAATCTTTCTAAGAAAGAAACAGATGGATGATTACATTCAAGCCTAAGGAGTTCCTTAATAGGTACAAAGGTACCAAAGAATGTGTAGCGAGCACATGATGTTGACATGAATGCTCAACAACCTATCCCATATACACATAACCTATGCTACATAGCACATTATCCATAATAATAGCATAGAATAGACAAACTGCCACAAAATAGCACAGATTATGTATGACTTTATTTTTTAGATATGGCACAGACTAACATAGAATAGCACAGACAATCTGCTATGCCTGCGAAGCTCAGCTTCTACAAAGAGCATATGACAAGGTACCAAAGAAGCTCACCCAAATCCAGCTGAAGAAAGAGCATATGAACTCTGACCGTCAAAAGGAGTAGATGGATGTGCTAGGAGACAAGGGGAAAGGGAAGTCTATAGGGAAGGATGAGCTAGGCACCCAATCTGTATCTCTTAGACAAAGGAGTTCACCAGAACGCAGCTAAAGAGAGAGAACATGAACTTGTAAGGGTCAAGGAAGCTAAAGGACAAGGAGATGGGCAGTCTTTAGGAAAGTTAGTTCTATTTTTGACATTCGATCGCGAATCTAAACACCTCCATCTGTATCTAACCCATAAAACTCATAATCTAGACCTAATACACAACACTCTCACACTATATATGATTTACAAAACCACTATATGAAACCATCCCATGTATTCTTGATAACCTTGTTAGAACTACGGGATATGAAACATTACGAAATACTACAAGATATTTTTGAGTGTAAATAGCCATGAACTCATAAGACCACATTAGGGGTCCAAGATGAGTGACTTCCTGTCCCCCACCCCCTTGAACACAACAGATGCACGCACACCTCACATGCATAAGCACATGCACAGACATTAGGCTGTGTTGATCTCACAGGTTATCAACTCACCTGGGAATCTCGCATTTTCATCTTTAAGCGTTGAGCCTCTGCAGTCAGTTGCGCCCTCTTTTGATACACAGAGTAATAATCTGTCTCCTCTTCAGACTGCATCCAAGATGACTTTTGTTATCAATTCAGAAAAAGCTACTAGTCTCGAAACATGGGAGAGAGGTTAGAAATAAAAACCTTGAAAAGGGGATGCGCAATGAGCTTCTGCTCCTCCACCTCAATCTGCCTAACTATCTTCACAAAGTCTGGATCATCTATCTTCATGTCCTGCAATGACAGAACAAAGCTTTTCAATCAGACCACACTGAACAAAGAAAAACATGCCTTATGATAAGGTGAATAACCACATTGCTTCATTAGGGATATCCAGCCTCATGTATGCTAACTATCTTCACAAAGTCCGGATCATCTATCTTCATGTCCTGCAATGACAGAACAAAGCTTCTCAATCAGACCACACTGAACAAAGAAAGGCATGCCTTATGATAAGGTGAATAACCACATTGCTTCATTAGGGATATCCAGCCTCATGTATGCTGATGGGTTAAATTAAAGTTTCTATGTGCTACTTGATATCGTGTTGAGGTTGTACTAGATGAGTGCACTTGGATTCTACCGAGTGATAGCTCTTCGATGCTCCATGCATCTTGCACTACATGAAGGCAGTTGAGATCTGCTAACAGTTGGCAATCTTCAGAAACGTAGAATTTTCCCTTCTGAGGCTGCATCTCTCTCTCTCTCTCTCTCTCTCTCTCTCTCTCTCTCTCCCACCCATAAGGTGCCTGTGAAATCATAGAGAGAGTGATGCAGAAAATGCTACAGAAGTTATGGCAAAACTGGGGACAAAAATGCAGTTTTACAAGCAGGGATTAACTCAAGAACAGCTACAGGATGCAGAAATACCTTCAGACAGACATATCATTATTTAAAAGGCATTCTGCAAAATTAGAGCCATTTAACATGATCTAGAGGTGGAGAGGGGTAGGTGGGCAAGACCCAGAATCGCCAGAGAAGAAAGGATCTGTAAAATCTGCCCCACAGGGGAGATAGAAAAGGAGGAGCATGTACATATAGCTTTGTAAGACTATAATATATCCAATCGTACAAATTCAGATTTTTGTTGCTCTCTCTCTCTCTCTCTCTCTCTCTCCCCCCTTAGCATGGATGTTCCTCTCTCTCCCCTCCTATCACACGAGGTCAACCAGGTTATCCATGAGGACCTACTACAACTACACACATTCCGGACTTGGTTGGGCCCGAGTTATCCTCCAGTGAAGCTGGGCTTCTACAGAGATCACCTCTTGAATATCACAGCAGAGGGTTTCATCGATCCACCAAGATATACACAGATTCACCTACCCCACTCGCTGAGGATCTCTCTTGGGAAGTTCCAGGTCTCCTCACACACACTTTGTATCAAGAGCAGCAGAGCAGAGCGGTTACCCAAGGAGAGGCGCATATGCACACTGTGTGACATGCAGGAGGTTGAGACAGAGGAGCATTTCATCTTTAGGTGTCCTGTTTACTATGAGATCCGAGGGCGTTTCTATTGCCTCTTCAGAGACACTGATGGGGTTCTGTCCCCTTTCCTCTCCTACCCAGACCAGCGATGTTTGGCTGGTTTCATTCATGAAGTGCTCAGACACCGAGATAGGATCCGAGCACGGAGACAGGAGCAAACTTCTTCCTCGACTGATACCTCTCAGAGCTCTATCACGGAGTTCTTTCAGCCGGATCACATAGCCCCCACGAGGCGAGACCTTGACATGACCGTGACGCGGAGCTTGTGACCCGACAGCTTAGACAGAGGGTTGACTCACAGATTATACTTGAGGACATCCCCTCCTTCTTAGCTACGACCAGGAGACGTACCAGGACTGCACCCTTAAGGGGGCGTCAGCGCTCTATTGCTGACCTCATGCCTCCGCTTCCACAACCTCATCCATCTTGAGGTCTTGCTGCTGATGATGATGATGATGACGGTTATGATGATGTCGATGATGATGCTGAGATTGATACATAGAGTCGAGATATGACTATGTTGTACTTAGGATTTAGTACTGCTATTTTGCATTTGCATTTTTTTGCATTCTGCATTGGTGTGGATGCTCGTTTAGTAGCTCCACTACCACAGCTCATTGTATCAGGTTTTTCACAATCTCATAGACCCATCGATCTTCTGAAGACTTTAGTAGCCCGACCCACGCAGGTCACAGTAGCCCTGGTTAGACGCAAAGCTACGACCAAGAGATGTGCCAGGACCGCACCTCTGAGTGGCCGACAACACTCTATTGCCGACTTCATGTCTCCACTGCCTCATCCATCCTGATATCTTGCTGTTGCTGGGGATGATAATGATATTGATGATGATGCTGAGATTGATATATAGTCGACCATCGACATGACTATGTTGTACTTAGGACTTAGGACTTAGTACTGCCATTCTGCATTTTTGCATTTTTTTGCATTTTGCATTTTGCATTGGTATGGACGCTCGTTTAGTAGTTCTACTACCACAACTCGTTGTATCAGGATTTTCACAGTCTCATAGACCCATCGGTCTTCCGAAGACTTTAATAAACTTTCTTCTCTCTCTCTCTCTCTCTCTCTCTCTCTCTCTCTCTCTCTATATATATATATATATATATATATATGGGGGGGGGGGGGGGGGGGGTGTACCTTTGTAACACTATATATCCAATCATACAAATTTAGATTTTCTGTTGTTCTAAAAATGTACATAGAAAATAAAAGAGAAAACGAAAGAGAAGAAAATAGAGGCAACAAAAACTTTTTTGAAAAACAAAAGAAAGACATACTTAGCAAGCAAAGCAACACTTATGTCGTCATAAGTGCCCAAGCATAAGCAGCTATACTGGGTTTCTAAAGATCCGCGGAGTCACTTGGCCAAACCCAATGCTTACTGAATACGTCCACCTTTAATTTTTTTATTTTTTATTTTGACAAAAAGAAGAAGAATAGAGTAAACAAGAAATAAAGAAGAAAGGAAGAAGATGACTAAGCAAAACTAAACAAGCATATCAAGAAACAAAAATCTTCCAAAAAACAAGAATAAAAACAGGAATGCGAGGGAGGGGGAGGAAGGCTAGATGGGCATAGTTGTGTGTGTGTGTGTGTGTGTGTGTGTGTGTGTGTACACCACTTGGATGAAAATTCAAAGAATTTGCATGTCTGCTAAGGTGATAGAAAAATATACCTTTGTAAGACTAGAATATAACCAATCGTACAAATTCAGCATTTTAGGAGCAGCATATACTCCTAGTTTTTTTTTTCTGGCTGCTCTAGCATACTTTTTCAAGTTATTTGTGTGTGTGTAAGCTCGGCATTTTAGGGAGTTGCATAAAAGTCTTAGAACACCATAACAAGGTACTAGCGTTAGCCCAATAGGTACTCACTACACAGCAAGTTTTGTGATATCTACTTTCACTGGATGTAATGGATCACTATCAGATAACAGTGATCACCAATCCCATAGATCCTGAAGGGTCTCACGCTCACTTTAATAGAATCATATCATACCTCTCTCCAGTGGCATTGGCCATTTGTTCCACCCCCCTACCTTTTTTGTTTTCATTATGCATTCAGGACTCTCTCTCTCTCTCTCTCTCTCTCAGGCCCCGATACCTCAAGGATAGGAGAGTCTCACACACCTTGCGGATTGCTATTGGACAGATACGAGTCTCATCCCACCAGCTGTGGATTGAGGCTGGGAGAGCGGCCGGCATACCCAGAGAGCAGCAGATCTTCCTGTAGACTATGCACGATGGAGGAGGTCGAGACAGAGGAGCATTTTCTATGTATTCCTGTTTTGTACTAGCTTTTTGCACATTTGCATTCTAGCATTTTAGCACTAAGTACTCAGCAAGGGTCTTGGTGAGCCCTTTGCTTCAGCCCACAGTGGCTTGTATGGGTTACATATATCTTGTATCTTGTCTCATAGACGAGCGAGGTCTCCTGAAGATGTTAATACACCTTTCTTTCTTTCTTTCCTCTCTCTCTCTCTAGTCACCATGCTGCTCCACGCTGCTCCCCGCCATGCCGCTGCTCCTCAACACCTAGCCACCTCTCTCCCTAGTCGCGACCCTTCACCTCAAGCCCCTCTCGCACTGGGGGGGGGGGGGGGGGGGGGGGGGGGGGGGGGGGTTCTACATGGATCTCATCTATTATTATTGTCCCATTTGTTGAAGTATTGTAATCCCACTAAGCAGGGCGTGATCCTCATTCGCAAACCACACAGCCTCGCTTTTTCTGTTTTCCATTCTTTCATTTATTTCCAGTTTTAAGACTATTGAATGATGAATGATGTGTGTGTGTGGTATATATTTTCAGTTTATGGTTATGAATTTATTGTCTTAATTAAATAAATCCTTGAAAACACACTTCCCCATTAGCACGGTTCTAACACCGCTACCGGCAACAGTTGTATTCAGCCCTTTGGCTCAACCGTAACAGTGAATACTCTCTCCGAAGGGGGGACCGTTGCAACACAATCCCGCCTCATTCTCACACGTACTCACAGCAAAGCACATGCATATGTTGTGTCTTTTCCATTAACAGTTCATGCATTCCACTGAGTAGAAGATAACAGGCTAGAAAGAGAGGGAGTTTATCCCCACGCCTATTACATTGGCATCAGAGCTTCAGATCTTTTTTTCTTGAGAGTGTGAAGCACAGATCAGGGGAGGCAGTCCAGTTTATGGTACAAACATGCTCCAGCAAATCGACCATGAGGTCTGTTGAACCTTCCAACGACAGCGAGGCAGCTTCAACATAGGAGAAGCCCCACCGACAGTACCTACAGCGGAGGCGCACAAGGTGGCCCATCAGGCATTGTTAAGTCATTCCCTCCACATTGTATCCACTCACCAGATACAGTAGAAGATAATGGGGTAGAGAGGGAGGGAGCTAGTCACCTCATTATTACAGCTCTGGATCCATATTCGACCACCTAATGAGAGAAATGAGAGCCTCACTTATTACAGCTCTGGACCCATTTTCATAGAGACCACCTAATGAGATACAATAGAAGATAATAGGGTAGGGAGAGAGGGAGCTAGTCGTCTCACTTATTACAGCTTTGGACCCATATTCATAGAGACCACCTAATGAGAGACCTTGGGAGACATCTGACAAAAGACTTTCTTTAAAGGGAGAAAAGAATCTTCTATTAAAATTAAAAATCAACCATACAATTCAGCAATCCATCAGGTGTCGATCATGGAGAACAGAAAACAAACATCTGGTCTACTAGAAAGAAACCAGCCTGTTCCTGGAGAACCCAGCTCACTGCCTAGGGAACCTCTAGAACAGGGGCTAATAGCCAGGGTGGAGGTCTATACAACCAGCGAATCCCTCTCGTGGTAATGACATAGAATATAAAGCCTTGTGGAAACGCTCCTGCCTTTCGGTGGTAGCTCTACAGCTTGGAGTCCCGCAATCACAAATGGCACAAAATGTAGATAATATCTTGTCAGATGGCGACCAAAGTGGTTGCCGGGGCAGCCTCATGGCCTCACATCACAGAACTGCAACAAGCAGCCCATATATTCCAAGCTGTGATGCTGGACACCGTATCCCATGCACTATTCTTTGGCGAAGGCGAAGGGTGCATGCGGGAGGGAGGAGGGAGGAGTCGCCTCATGTGTCTCTATCTTGATAACACATTGGTCCTGAATCCTATAGGTTGGAGTGGCTGCATCAATGGAGAAGGCATGGCCTCCCTCCATCAGCCACGGGTAAAGTCTCTCTACATCCTCTACGTGCTGGCCACAATCCGGAGGGCTCCCATATACCTCCTCTCCGCTGTTGGGCAGCCCCAAAGATAGTGTGGAATCATCTCCAGGTCTTTGTCTACATAGCAACAAAGGCATCTACTATCTACCCTCATCTGCTCCAACCATGGGCCAATGGGCAAGCCTCCGCCACCATCCAAAAGCAATTGGATATCTTCCGAGTCCTGTGGCTGGAACACAGTTGTGACGAAAACCGGGATATAACCTCCAAGGGAGCTTGCTGCTCCAACCAGTCACTCTCTCTTGAGGGAGACCAGGCTGCTGCCTCCAACCACAAACGACGCTCAATTCGAATCGTTAAGAGAAAATGGTCACTTCCTCCACTCTCTCCGAGCACCCTATCCGAACTCCCCCAGATCCCACAAAATCTCTCTAACAGGCTGGCCCTCCCACAACCAAAGACACGACCTCATGCCCTCCTATCCAGCCAAGACTGGACCTTGGTCAATGGTCCAGTGCTTGCCCAAGCAGCCTACTACTTTGACTCTCTACCACTCGAACATATCCACGGTAAGAGCCGTGCGACTGCCGCAGAAACTGTATCTTGAGAGTGGCATCCTGATCCTCAAGAACTGTCAATACCAGTAGTGGGAGGCCGAGGCACTACACAATGCCGCCCACCATGCCTCAAGAATTGCCGCATCAATATCGCTCCTTTCATATGCCTTCCCTCGCACCTCTACCTCCGTGGGAAGGCATCAACAAGTCCAAAAAGACCTAGCTGGGTGCCACTGCCCAACCAATCTGTGTCCTCTACCCCAGCATAGTTCCCTCCCGACCCCGCACCTCCGAGTGCCAAATGAGTGGCGCATGACAACCGTTGCCACACCTTGGAAAGGCTCCGCATCAAGTGGGAGCTCTTCCATATGAGGGGAGCCTCTCAAAAAATCTACCTATGAGACTGCTGCCATTGTCCTCTTGTGGGGGAGGTATTTATGAGAAGCACTCGCTGAAGCAAGAGCTTTAGGGCTCACAGCTTGAAGTGAGACCTCGTACCACTAGTTTGCCCAAAAGGTCTCTACTCTACAGAGTCGGAGTCGATAACACCAAGTCCTCCCTGTGCGTGTGGCAGGATCACCATCTACCAAGCAACCTTGCCTCTAGTGTTCGTTGTACCATCCTAAACTCCCCATAAGAACTTGCGCACAAGGCGCCTAAGCTGACCCATGAATCTTCGGTGAAAACAAAATCTTGGGGCAATCTGTTGCTTTGCTGAAATCAATGCCAACCTGACAACCCAAGTACCTCGCTATGTTGTTTTTAAAAGCCCATCCTCTGCATCATGCCCTCTAGAACAGACCACTTTATCCTATCATAAGCCTTCACCAAATCCAGGAGAAGGATCACAATAGCTGAGACTCCTCCCATGCCCAACCCATTGCCTCCCAAAAGGTGAAAAAAGTATACTACGTTCCTGAACAAATCCTATCATGGATTAAATCTACGATGTGAGGCCTCAACCGCAAGCTCAAGACCTTGGCTAAGATCTTGTAAGCGGTGTCCAACAAAGTGATCAATCTCCACTACCAAATGTGTGCATGGCAGGAGCATCTTTGATAACTTCGGATTGGGCCATGCATAATGGCCACAGGCTGTGGCCATTCTACTCTTGGACTTTGAGAAAGCTTATGACAGGGCAGACTGGGGCTTTCTGGAGATCAAACAAATCCAACTTTGACTCAAGGACTAAGGGAGAGAGCCTGAGTCAAAAATCTGTTGAAAAGCCAACTGGAGGGGAGTGAGGATGTGCTCCCAGAAACACCTGAAAAAGGACCGAGTCAAACCATCCTCCCCGGAGCACTTCTGAGGCTGGCACCTCCAACAACCTGCTCATGATCAATCACAGGCATATCAGGCTGTAAATCTTAATGATTTCAGTCTGCACAAGTGGCTGTAAATGACCATGAGGAGGAGGAGGAACCTCAGATGTAACATCATCATTTGGATCTGATTGACACAAAGGCATCAAGCTGTCAAAGATATCTGATGCATCAACTGTGGGCTGTTTTTGACAGTCCAGCAAAGGCATGGATGACGACTCATCAAAGGTAAGGTTGAAAGGCATATGAAGATTGGAAGCCATTGATTCATTAAGGAAAGGTCAAGGCGGATCGGATGAAGGGTTGCACAAATTTTGGCAAAGAACCATGTATGGTCACGCAAAGCTACAAGTTTCCACATAATTTGCAAGGTGTAACTAGTAAAGATTAGATGAGAGTAAAACCATCAAGTAGTCAATCGGTGAAATCATTAGCACTTACAGTTTGCAAGGGGCGCATTCCTGGTGCATTACATAGATATGCATAAGTTAACTTGTGCGTTAATGGTAATCACATGCATGTGCAACATACACCATTCCACTAGGAGTTACAAGGATGGCAATCATCCAGTATGAGGGGCTGCCTACGTGGAGTCTATTCAAGAATCGCTATTGAACAGACACTTTGCCATGTCCTTGTGGCATCTTGTACAACTTTCACAACAACTGAGTACACAGTTCATGGTAACTTCTCGTAGAATCTATGCTTATCCTTGGGCTAGACTAGAAGGTAACTACTGCCACCATAAGAACTTAAGGAATTCTGAATAAGGATCCATTCCTCCAATAAATTCTGATCTCTACCAAGTAACAACAACATGAAGCAAGAAACAAGCTGAATAAGAATTTAAGAAAAACCTCTATAGGATCCAACTTTGGTAGACCATCTGGAAACCGTCTCTCCAACTCCTGAACTGCCATAAGAACACTTTGTCGAGCCTCAGGCGGTCGCAAATCCCCTGGAACACTTACCCTGAGTGCACTTACTCCACATATCAATGACATTTGTACAGGCACCTGAAAGAGACCAAAACAAAAGAAAATTCCATATGTTAAAGAACGTATGTGGCCAAAGCACATTTATCATGTATATACAGCAAACGAAAGGGGAAAGGGGGGTGGGTGGGCAAGTGAGGGCTTTAAAATTCACTCACCACATGCATTTCACCTTTTTCTCCCCTTGGACATGGCCTTGGCTTTAAACGAGGACCATCTTGTGTCAAACCAGATGCACAGTACAGCAATGTATCCACCAAATAAAAGCTAGACCTTGGACTCATCAAAACGGATGAAGGTAGGGTGCCATGCCCAGCTGGTTGCTTCTTAACAACATTGACAACCACCCCCCATCCCCATTCATCCCCACCATCTCTAACTTTCACCTGTAAAAACCAAAAGAAAAAGCTTTAGTGTCTAAAGCTTGACAGCTAAAAACAAGAAGTCTAGATTTTTTCAAAATTTGCAAAATGGCATTAGAACCAAGCCTTTGGCACAAACAAACAAATCAACCCATAGCAAAGGGTGGGACTCAGGAGGGTCTTACAAAACAAAGCCTAGATGTCTTGTTTCAAGTCATTACACGCTAGAGAAATGTGACAGTCCACGGCCCTCCATAGAATGAAAATATCTCCACTTGCTTTCCTTGTTCAATTTTTTTTTATTGACTCATGACTTGCATGTACTTTGTTTCATTATGCATGTGTTGTATGCGACTACAGACATGAACACAAAATCAACTATTTCATGCAATGTCCTAAAGCTACTAGCTTTAATAGAGCCCAGTGCATAGGATTGGATTACCTTTGATTTGGGGTAACCAAATAGTACTATTGGCAGGGAAAGCTTACAGATCATAGGCTTTTGGGAGAAGAAAAGATGAGCACACCCCACTAGAGCTCCATTGATGGGTGAACAATACACACAGATTGTATGTCAACTCTACAAGACATAAGAATTATCCACAACGACCAATGGGTGTGGGCTAATAAAATCCAAGATTGCAAGATACAAAGCATAAGATGGCAGGGTCTTACAAAACAACACCCTAAATGTCTTCCGAGTCATGATCTAGAGAAATGTGGCGGTCAAGACAATATCTAATTCTGATAAAACAGAAGTAAAGATGTTACGCTCTAGCCGAGGTAGCATGACCTCGGAAGAATCAGTCGACATTTCCCTTATAGGATCTATCTCTGTAATATATGTGTTTGCGCTTCATGTAAATGATCGGGAGGGATTTAATGTCAAGGTCCTAGGTGAGGGCTGATAGCACCAGACTAGATAGATCTAAGACCAAGGGCCTAGTGCTGAGATATTGCCTAGGGGCAAGGAATTAAATGCATCCCAAGAGAGGGGTGAAATGTTGCATTAGGAAGGCCCTATATAGATGACATGTGGCATCTAGATCTATCTAGGGATTTGGGGTTTGCTAAGGCTAGAGAGAGAAGAGAAGGATTTGATTCACGTGGATTTTGGTAACGTAGCTCTCTGCCTCGCTTGTGAGCCTTAGCAAGAATTGGCTGGGAGGAGAATCATGGTGCTGCTCCCGTGATCTGCAGAGAGAGGCTAGATTAGGAAATATGTTTGACAATAAAGAGATATAGGAGCTTCCTCATGCCTCACAACCACAGTCTTTCTAAGCCTCCATGTGGAATTCTCTACTGAGATTTTCTTCCAAAACAGTCCCTGGAGCTTGCCAAAACTCCCTCATTGTTGAAATCACCTTGCCTCCTACATCATGTTCGTTAGCATTTGCAGCACCTAACACTCCTCGTACTGGTTCAAGTTTACATTGATATTTAACAATCTAGGAGGTCTTCTTGTCTTTTATCTTTGGGGTATTCCCATTTGGAGTTAAAGCATTGTTACTCGATTTAAACATATCTTCCCCCGTTCTTTTTTTTTTGAAAGCATATTACTCCCCGTTCTTCTTCTCTTTCTTTGGAGTATTCCCTTTTGAAGTTGAAAGCATTGTTACTCAGTTTGAACATATTCCCCCGTTCTTTTTTTTTTTGAAGGGATAGGGGAGAGGCAGAGAGCCCCAGGCATTTCTGTGTTGTACACGCTTTGACTCCCACCTGCATGCTCCATCCCCATGTAGGGCTCATAACAAAGTTAAATTCAACTGAACCAAACCTTTCTTAGTTTAAGGCATTTCAGCCACACCGTGAACACGATTGGAAATCCCACCCAATTCAACTCCCAAGGGCTAGCGCTTGAATTACTAGAGGTTTTAGAACCGTTCATAGAGTAAATCCACTGCTATGAACTAGAATTTTTTTGTAAGAGGATATTTCAAAATATATAAACTGCCTAAAATTTGTTCAAGCAAATGCTACAAAAGTTAATACCAGCCTGCCAGGTGACAAAAAAAGTAGTATACGCTCTGGCCTAAGAATCTCTGACAGCATCTGTTTTTCCAACTGTACAATTCGGAGCCTTAACCTGTGATACTCTGCTATTGATTCCTGTCATAAGAAAAAACTCAACCTTCAACCCCAGATCAAATGAACTGCGAACAACCTAATCATAAAATGACTATCCAGGCTAGTATGATGATCACCTCCCCTGCTGCATCAAGAGAAGCTGCCTCTTTCTCAAGTTTTGAAACCTTTCCTTCTACCTCCGGTAAGGCCTGGAAAACATCATTTAGAACCCTCGACAACATGAAAACCTCAGAAAATTCATGACCCTGACATGCCACTCATAACCTTTTCGTGCTGGAACTGGTGAAAGGAATGTTTGATCACATATTCAGCATCAAATTGGCCTTCGGCTCGACTCATCAGATTCAACAATGTGTAGTAGCTCAGTCTAAATGTGCTCACCAAGGGAGCAGGCTTCCCTAAGATTAACTCCTTACATGTATTCATATCCATCTGCATCCAGAATATCAATTAGGATTCAGAACTCACTGAAACAACTTACAGGAAAGAACTCCATTATTACAAAAAGACAAAATTGTTTTCTTCCTATCTTCAAGACCACTAAACGATTGTACAGAATAGAACATTCATATGCATAAAGTGCTATTTCCTACAGATGTATTCCTTTCACGATCAGGCTCAAGTCTTTCTATGACCAAGCAATATGTACAAAACAGATGCCTAGGGTTTTGCACGTGAGAACAAAGACTAAACACAGTTGCATGCAAAATGTATGGATTGCAGTCTTGAGATCCAATAAACTTAGCAAAATAACTACAAACAAAAAGCATGCATAGCATTAACTTGATTGGAAATCACATCACAAGGCTCCAAACCTTGAACAAATATCGCATTACATGCACTACATGCTATGGCATTCTTATGTGTCGCTAAATAAGCAGTTGCAGCTGAAAAGTCAAGTGAGATAAGTGCATGTACTTTGACCAACTGGTTGAGTGAACAATGCAAATTCATCTTTTTACACAGTCTAGCGCTAAAAAACAGAGCTAATCATACATATTCCTTATAGACTCATTCAGCCATAGCCGTTAGATATAAAAGCCATAACCGTTAGATATAAAATTTAACATACTCATTTACCACACCAAAAAAGTACATGCACGTGCACACACACATGTAAAAGGGAGAGCAAGCAGATTAGGTCAATACAAAACCAACAATAGAAACAATTTGCATAAAGTACCCACCACTGCAACTTTGACAAAAGCTCTGAACAAACTTTTGAATTTCCGCTTATAACAGAGAAAAACATATTTGTTGAATGTCCAGAAGACTATGGGAAGCTTGTCATCTAAAGAACAATGCAAATGCAGTTTCTAGCTGTAAGAAAGCGGGTAGGAGGAAGGGCAGGAAGATAGCGGAAGGAGGGGGATTAATGTCTTGTTGTGACGTGTGTCAGTCATGAGTAGTATGAGTTTCCCATAGGCCCAAATGCGATCTCATCAAGAATCTTGGTATCTAGATCCATTTAGCCATTGAAGGAGAGACGGTATTCTCAGTTTCCTGAGTTTTTGAACAGGAAAACTTATGTTCTTGTAGCAAGCAAAACAGCAAGCGTCCCATCCCTAAGCTTGACGGATTTAACTACCCCCTATGGAAGATAAAGGTCCCGAAATCTTGTTGAGGAACTCCTCGGCCCGCAAAGGCAACCGTTTCAGCCGCCCCACACGAGCAGCAGCAGAGGGCTTTGAAGGCCCCCAACATCCGGATACGAGGGATCACGCGAGACAGCACCAGCACCGCTACGACGCCCATGGAGGAGGCGATCACCTTTGTGACCACCACCATGGGGGTCCCCGACCATGGCATAGAGGAAGCATGGCGTGTTGGGAGAGATCCCAACCAAGAGCAGCCCCTAGTCATTCGCTTTAGAGATTCACATACTTGACTAGCGACACTTCGACGCCGAGCCGCTCTACGAGAGCATCCCACCCTGTCCATGGACGAGGACTTGACACCACTACAGATAGAGGAGCGACGAGTTCTTTTGCAGCAGCGGGATGTTGCCCGCAAGGAGGGGAAATGGGCCGTGGCCCGAGATGGTAGGTTGTTGACCGACACCCGTCGGGCTCCCACCCGTACCCCCTAGGGGGACAGGGCCTATGAGACTCAGGTTTCCGAGACCCTAGACTGCACCATTTGGAACTGTAATGGTACCTTATGGTCAGACCCAGGGAACTTCTCGGAGTCTTATACAGGACGAGACATAGTCTTTTACACGGAGACACACCAGAGCCCAGAGCGTCCACTACCGATAGTCAGCCTTCAGGGATGAGACGAGGGATACAGGAGGAGTCCGAGGATCAAGCGGGGTCGCAGTATTGTACAAGTCTTCCCTCGTTGGAGCCATCTCCATTGAGAGGAAGGACGCACACTCCCGATTCATGTGGATCCGGATCCGACGCACAGACACGCGTGACCTTTTCATAGCAATATGCTACTTCCCGCTAGACACATCCCACTTTGCCAGAGTGGCACGAGAGGAGGGTGAGACATCGCCATATGCACCCATACATCAGGATATCCCAGACCTTTCAGCCCGCGGGGAAGTTCTCCTTGTTGGGGACTTCAACGCCAGTACGAGCACGCGCCAGGCACCACTCCTGGACTTCCGAGATGATTCTATCATGCTACCAAACATGGACCTAGGCGGAGCAGGTATGACCAGGACCTCATCGGACCAACACGGGCCTGTTACACCATATGGACACAAGCTCCTTGATCTGGGCAGGATGCATGATCTCATCATCTACAACGGGCTTGACCTATGGCCCTCCTCAGGAGGTTTTACTTGCTTCCCACATAGGGGGGACACTAGTGTAGTAGATTACATCATGGGATCCCCCACCTTCACTTCATGTATCACCGACTTCACCGTAGCACCACTCCCTCCAAGAGCTGATCACACATACCTATTCTTCACTATTGCCACCCCACGCTTAGCCACACCACACACACCACATAGGAAGCACAACACCTACCACGACATACACTTTGATCACAGCCTCTCACCGGCCTACTCTGGACGCCTAAACAGACTCCTAACCTACATCGATCACATACCACTCATAGAGGACCGTGCTGCCCTAATTAGTTGCACACTCCACGAGGCTGCCCTCCAAATCTTTCCCCACACCACACGGTCCACTAGACCACCACCTCTTGGTTTTGTAGCCTGCAACAATTGGTACGCTGCGGAGTGCGAGGCTTATCACCGACAGCTCTGACTTGAAACCAAATGTCACCTCCCGAACACACCAGACACGGTACGCAAGTACCAACGTCTCGTACGTCAGAAGAAGTAGGCATTTCTTCATCGAAATGAGGAGGAGCAACCGCACATCTTGTACAGCAACAACTCTAAGGAATTTTTGCGGAGATTCCTTGAGCGTAGGTCTCCATCACTCCTCACCAACACGAGAGTCTGGCACACATATGCACACCATCTTTATGATGTCCCACACCAGCCCACTCCAGATCTCATACACACACCTCGCCCCACCACTTGCACGTTGTTCACCAAAGGGGGAGTCAAGGATGCGACATTGAAACTGCACAATGGCCGAGCTAAGGATCACGAGAGACTATGCACTGAGTTTATCGCATATGGGATCGACACGTTAGCCCCAATCCTAGCAAACTATTCAATGACGCTGTTTGGCTTCCCCCGCACTTGGACACTCAACACCATCACCCCCATCCACAAGGCAGGGGATCCCATGGACCCGAGTAACTACAGGACTATCATGATTGGACATGTGATGTCCAAGATCTATGCCGCTCTATTGGATGCGTCCGTCAGCTTGTTCGCAGAGATGAGAGGGCTCAGAGCAAAGGGTCAGGCCGGTCTCACGCCGAGTTCGGACAGGTGCAGGTTAGACAGATGAGATCTTGAGTAACTTAGGGGTCAAACAGGGTTGTCCCTTATCACCGACCCTGTTTGGCCTCTACATCGATGAGCTTGAGACTTTCATGGGGACGTTCGGAGGGACCGGTTGCTCACTTGCCGGGACCATCATCAGGATTCTTCTTTATGCAGATGACATGGCACTCTTGTCGTCCACACCCGAGGGGCTCCAGCGACACCTGGATGCATTGTAGGCTTTTTGTTTATCCCATGGTTTGGAGGTCAACCTTGGCAAGACCAAGGTCATGATCTTTAACACCTCTCGAGTAACATGCAACGGAAGCAGTTTACTTTTACTTTCGGTGGGTCACCAGTTGAGATCGTACCCTCATACACTTACTTGGGGGTCATCTTCTCCGGCCCGATCTTCACAATGAGACCAACGATGCAGGCCAGACTGAGCAGGGGATACGCCTCACAGGCTCGGCTAGAGAGACTATGCTTCCACTCCCACTTCCAGAACCCTCGGACCAAGGCTCTTCTCTTCGACTCCTTGGTCCGACCAACCGGTATGTATGGCAGCCCTTGTTGGGGCCCTGACATGTCAAAGATAGAGTGGACACGGGTGGAGCGCTTGCAGTTCCTCATGCTCTCATGGATGATCCAGGGAAAACCATCTGTACCACATCACATCATTCAGGCCGAGTTTGGTGCTTCTCCACTCCAGCTAGATGCAGCCTTTCAGACCATCCCATATCTACACCGGGTGTGCCTGACATGTCAAAGATAGAGTGGACACGGGTGGAGCGCCTGCAGTTCCTCATGCTCTCATGGATGATCCAGGGAAAACCATATGTACCACATCACATCATTCAGGCCGAGTTTGGTGCTTCTCCACTCCAGCTAGATGCAGCCTTTCAGACCATCCCATATCTACACCGGGTTAGATCATATGGGGACTGCACATCAGGGAGAAAGAGGTTGCCATGGTTGGCTATCGATTCCTCCATGAGGTTGGCAGCAGAGGGAGACGAGCGATGCTGGTATGCACGGACTCACAGATGGTTTGTGAGACTAGGGTTGTTCCACATCGATATGATACCTCCTTTTCAGTACTGTTTAGATGCCCCTCCGGTGCTCCCACCCACCATCCCGATCAAGCCACACACCAACCAGGTCATTCCAGAGGATCTCCTGCAGCTACACACCTTTAGGACCTGGTTGGAGCCGAGGGAACTTTCAGTGAAGCTGAGTTTCTACAGAGATTACTGTCTTCGTATTTCAGAGGAGGGATTCATTACACCACTGGGGTACACTGAGCTTCATATGCCTCACTCACTACGGATCTCCATCGAACAGTTTCGAGTATCATCACACCGCCTCCGCATAGAGAGCGGCAGAGTAGAGGGGATTCCTAGGGAGCATCGCTTACGTACCAGCCAGGGTGACATGACATACAGAGGATTCTGCTCTCCTCCAGTCCTTTTCTTTTCATTGTTACATCCAGATGTATTTGATTATGTATGATCGGACTTAGGATTCAGCACGGGTGATGATGCTCGTTTCAGTAGCTCCACCCTTACTGTGATTTGTATCAGGTTTTCTTTCAGTCTCATAGACCCATCGGTCTTCCGAAGACTCTAATAAAATTTCTTTCTTTCTTTCTCTATTCACGCCATAGCAAAGAATGGAACAAGGTAGAGTTTATACCTAGATGAATCCAGGGACATTCCCAAATTCATCCTCTAAAAACACAACATAGTGGAGTTTCAATCTCATGATACTCACTCACAAGGTTGAAAACCATACACTCCATCATGCATAGCAGGGACTAGCTACTATGGCATCCCCACTGACGTCATCAACGCCCAACAGTGGGTGCCGCATCCATTTATACAAAGTCTTCGTACTGAGTTTCTGTCGGCACTCCGAAGGTGAAGGACAAACTCAGCCATGACGAAGGGCTAGCACTAAAGGAGAAGGCTAATCAAAAGGTAGTCCAAAATCTCTTCATTCAAGCTACAACTGCTTGTGAAGTCTAAACATTTTCATTTTAGTCTTTCCCCAACGAGCATCTAAATCTAAATCTAGTTGATAGGGCAACGCACCAATTAAGATAGAAAGAATTATCACAATATCAGCAGGTCGCAACTTGGACGAAAAATTCACAAGGTGAAATTTGCATGTCCGCTAATACGGCAGAAGCATATACCTATGCAAGGTAGGGTTTGATCATCGCAATTCAGGATCCTTGATCTAAAAAGGAAAGTGTTGTGATGCATAATAGATAAATATTTGTCTCTCGAGGTACAGAGTGCGCGTATGCAAGTGACTGAGCAAACAAGTTTTAGACAAGACCAATCCACATCATCATGATTGCCTGGTTGTGCGGACAAATGTTTGCAAGGCTTGTAGAAAGGATGCAGATGATTTCACCGACGAAGTCAGCTCACCAATGGTAGAATCTCATTTTGCATGTGCACTGTTTGCTTCCATGCAATGAACTTCATGTCCATGTGTTCATCGTTGTCGTCGATTTGTTGTATGCACAGATGTTGGCAAGAGCTGTGGAAATTACGGACATGATTTGCCGGATGAAGTGAACTCAGCAAACAAGACAATGTCGTTTTGCATGGCATTGTTTCCTTCCACCCACTAGCCTATGATTCGTGTTGTTATTCGTAAGGTTACATTTTAATCATTCTTTGTCGTACTCCTTGCATGTTGACACAACTACCCTGATAGTGAAAGCCGAGCCGCTTGACGATAATATACCTTTGCTCCTTGAAAAATCCATTGCTGCATACGTCCCATGGGCATCATCAGTTTTAGCTTCCAACAAGGGTCATATTGTTAGACATGGGCCAACAGAGGGTACGCACAGCAGAAGACTGATAGAATAGCCCAGGAGCTCACAAAGTGTGGTGTGGAGTGTGGAATCACAAACTTCTTAACTTAATGTGCATCACATAGATGTGCAAACTCATCAATAGACAATGAACCAGCCAGATATAGAAACCACCAAAATAATATATTTCCGTCCGAAGCTATGGACACAATACAAAAGAGATAGATCCAAAGTCCCACCGATGGTGTGGTCCTTTGATCTTACCACAAGGTACTTCTCCTATCTGCCGGCTATCTCTAGACTCGAGCATCTGTAGACTTTCTGTCCAGAATGATCTTGTCAACCTTGCTGCCATGTGTGTCAGCCTAGGTAGGCAGCCCCTTTCAAGCTTTGTCTGCAGCACACAGGTCCTCTTGGTCCTCCTGAATGTAGTCCCCAAGGCAGCTGCTCCACTGCTTCAATCTGCTTGTGAATGGCTGCTCTAGAAGATGTGGAATGAGGGCCTGGAGGCCCTCCTTTTATAGCCCCAAGGGCTGCTGCGAAAAACCGACCAGCCATGCCAAATCTGGCCGACCTGGTCCGTCAACAACCGACTGGTTGGCTGCCCGTACCAGCCCAACCAGTGCCCTATATAAGGGTCTTTCCTGGCCCTTTCAATGCCTTTGTTCCAGGCAGGGACCCAGCCCTCTTGAACAGCCTAACCAAGGCCTGGTTGGCTGGCTCAACCAGCCCTATTGTTGGCCGACCTGTTTGCTGATCTGTCCTGCCATATTCCTGCCCCATCTTTAGGGTATGTTGCAGGCCATGTGCTTACCCCCACGCCTCGCCAGATAGCTTGCCATGTAGGCGCATGTACCCAGCGATACCCCGCCATCTTGTGCTGCTCCAGATCTGCCTCTTCCAGGCCAGATCTATGCCATGTATGCATCGCCATCTGCCATGGTCTTGACACCAAGTCTTGCAGCCACTTTGATGCGTCCAGGTACTTTCCTTTTTCTCTCTGATCTCTGCCCCCATGGCAGCCATCTTCTACCCATGTGACCATCCGTCAAGACCCAGGTTCAACCCCCCCCCCCCCCCCCCCCCCCCCATGCTCTCCTCATATGGGGGATTCCAGATGGGGAGGTGACCTTCCCAACACATATCTCGACAGTTATGGCGACGATTGCCTTTGTTGTAGTGACGGTGGACAGTCATTCTAGCGCGAGCGACCAAATCATAATTGTGAATGGTCGACGGCTTGAGGATCAAGCTGCAATGAGTAATGTTGTTAAATTCTGCAATTAAGTTGTAGTGTTCTTTTTTGAAATCCCCTCACACATTGAGTCATTGCAGTTATCGTTTGCAAGAATTCAATGAAGAGGGCATAGTTATGTAAACTCTGAAGAATGTCTCATACATGTGGAAGAAGAATTTGTAGGCCATCTTCTCCCGGTCGTATTGATGCCCTATGGGCCCTGGTATGTGCCTTGTAGGCATAGTTATAGGCACTTCAGTGTTCTAGTGCCTTTTATGCCACATAGGACACTTAGTCCTATGTGACACCCAGGACACTTAGTCCTAGGGTCTCTTTCATGTACTTTGTACTTGCTTTCTTTTCATCATTCTATTGAGACAGCTTTTGCTTGCAGTGTCCTTGTACTTTGCTTCTCTCCGCACTTTGACCCTACAGTGGTATCAGAGCAGTGTCTTCTTCCCGGACCTGCTGCTCCTAGCTCCCTGCTCTCAACTCTCTTGCTCCTCGCCCAAGCCCTTGCTCCAGCGCCTGGCTGATCTACATCAAGCACCTCCGTACAATCTGTACGGATTGATTTCGTACAACCTCACAGCAGCCCACGCTGTTGTCCGTACACTCGTACTAGCGACGCATCTCCAGTCCTGTATTGGCAACGCTCCAACCATACAACGTACGGTCATCCGTACCTACGTGAGCACCATCTGCTTCGATTGTACCTACAAGCATTGTCCATACAATGTCCGTAGTACTGTACAAATATTCCACACGTGCAATGCCAACGCTGTCCCGTCAGCTCCCGCTTGCTCCGTACAATCATATTCTCTTTGTAGAGTCCTTTTTTACACGCTCATAGCAATTTTGGAGCAAATATTAGGACTTTTGTGAATTCTTGAACAGACATTCAAGCAGGTGCATTTTGGATTGTGGGTGTGCTCATTTCCACACATTGGTAGTGAAATTTGGGGCTTTTGCAGACAAATTGCAAATTGGGGCTTTCAGATCATTTGCCCTCTTTTGTATGCAATTTCCCGCAAGAAATTGGGGCTTTTGCATTTGGGCCATGATTTTGCAGGTAGACTGCATATTTGCTGACAATTTGGGGCTTTTCTTGAATTTGCCTTATTTTTGGCTCGGTTTTGCTCTACAAATTAGGGCTTTTGGGTCTATTGCAGGCAAATTGCACGATACTTTCAGATTTGCAGTGAAATTGGCAAGAAATTGCAGGCCATTTGATCACATTTGCAAATTACAGCTTAATTTGGGGCTTTTCCAGATTTGGACAGCAAGTCCTATTTTTTTGCAGTTGCAAGCCTTGAGGCTATCTTTTGGGTCACTTTGTCCGTGCATTTTTTACTTGTCATATTTGCAATGGCTGGCAACAATCATGACTTATTTGGCATTCTTCGGTGACGATGATAAGTTGGATGGCACCAACTATCCAATGTGGTCTTATCTCATGAAACATATTCTTGTTGCAAGAAATTTTTGAACATTGTTTCTGGGATTGATCTGAGGCCAGCCAATGCTGTAGTCGCTACCCCTAATGCTGGTCCCTCTACAGGGGGGACAACTTCTGATGCTTTATCCTCTAGCACCCCTATTGCTACTCCTCCAACTCAAGAACAAACAAGATGGGATGCAAGAGATGCAAATGCACATTCCTGTATTGTTTATCATGCAAGAGAATCATTATTCCACACATCCGGTCATGCAGGACAGCAAAGGATGCTTGGGTCAAATTGGCTTCTCTTTATCAGATTCGCAATGAGGCACATGTTGCATATTTAAGAAGGCAATTGCAGGAAGTCAGCATGAATGAAGGTGACTCTATGGATACATACTTGACAAAGGTCAAGGACCTCATGGAACAACTTGCCAATATTGATGAGGTGGTGCCCAATTCTCAGCTTGTCAGTACCACATTGAATGGGCTGCCAGATACATATCAAGGGTTTGCTACAACCCTTCGACTAGTAGCCATGTGTAATCCAGACCACTACTCCTTTGATCAGTTAGTCACTTTGCTTTTGCAGGAAGAGCAAAGTCGTGCTAATAGGCAAGCTACTATTCTTGATCATGCATTTGCTTCACAGCAGAAAGGAAAAGGCAAGGCTTCCAAGCCTATTGCAAACCTAAATATGCGCCTAACAGTGGCATTTCCTCCAATGTATCTCAAAATACAGCAAATAAGTCAAAGAAGAAAAGATGCAACTATTGTCGCAAGCCAGGGCATGAAATTTCAGAATGCAGGAAGCGCATTGCTTTGGAGAAAAAGAAAGTAGGATTGACAGTAAATGCCTCACATGCAATTGAACCCCATGAGCCAGCAGATGCCTCACATGCACATGCTCTCCAGGATGATCGGGCATGGGCTGTCCATTGCTCTTTTGATCCCTCCAAAGTTGATGCATTCTTTTTTGCTAATGATGCTCAGTCTTGGTATTTTGATAGTGGTGCTTCCAAGCACGTAACCTCTTGCAGATAGTTGTTTCATTCCTTGGCTAATGCTCCTCGAGAGGGGACTATCACATGTGCTAATAATGCTTCCTATGCTGTGATAGGAATTGGAGATGTGCAGCTCACGTCCATTTCAAGCCATCCTGTCACTCTAACAAATGTTTTTTTTGTGCCTGGACTTCAACTTGATTTCAAATTCAGCAATTTCCACTTCAGGTTTCAGAGTGATATTTGAATGCAATGATTGAAGAAAGGGCTGTCAATAGACAGCAAAAATCAGTTTCAAAATGGCTTCTTGATACCTTAAGGGACAGCAAACAAGATCAGGCTCTTGCTTGCCGTACAAGATCAGCCAACCGTCAGATGCATGGTCACTTTCTTGAGACAGCACTTCTTGCTACAGCATGCAATGAAGAGCCCTTATGCCACAAAGATGCTTTTGATAGCAAGCAGTGGATGGATGCTATGCGAGCTGAGCTCAAGTCTATTGAGAAAAATGACACATGGGAATTGGTAGATCTTCCTCTTGGCAAGAATGCCATTGGTACACGGTGGGTCACAAATTGAAAAGGAAATCTGATGGCAGCATAGATTGGTTCAAAACCCGCCTTGTTGCAAAAGGATATGCTAAAAAACAAGGCATTGATTTTGAGGAGACCTTTGCTCCCACTTCCAGGATTACCACCATCAGATGTGTCATTGCCATCGCAGCCCACAGGCATTGGCAGGTGCATCAGCTTGACATCAAAACTGCCTTTCTTCGTGGGGATTTGTAGGGAGAGGTATATGTGTCACAACCTCCTGGCTTTGAGGTTGTTGGATCTGAAAACAAGGTATGCCGGCTGCGTAAAGCCCTTTATGGATTGAAGCAGGCACCTAGGGCATGGTATGCCAAAATTCATGCACACTTACTGTCCCTTGGTTTTCAGAACAGTTCTACAGAGCCCACTCTTTATGCCCGTGGGAGTGGTTCTGATTTTTTGGTGCTGATTTTATGTGTGGATGACATGCTGATTACTGGCCCCGATACTCAGCATATTTCAGATTTTAAGGCTGATTTGCAGCAGTCATTTGAAATGTCAGATTTGGGACAGCTGCACTATTACTTGGGCATTCGATTGCTCATGTTGAGGGGGGTATTATGATGACTCACTCCAAGTACATTGGGCAGCTCCTCGAACGTTTCCTGTTTGAGGATTGCAAGCCAATCTCTACTCCAGTGGAACCTGGCTTCAAATTCTCTGCTTCTGATGCGAATCCACCATGTGATGTCACCCTCTACCAGCAGGCTGTTGGATGTCTCATTTGCTTGTGCCACACCCATCCTGATTTACAGTATGCTGTATCCCAGCTCAGCCGGTTCATGCACATGTCTAGTTCACAGCATTGGCCGGGAGTGAAGAGAATCTTCAAATATCTCAGACGTACTCAGGATTTAGCTCTCTTCTATGGTGATCAGGGTTCACTTGTCATGCATGCTTACACGGTTAGTGACTGGGCAGGTTGTTCTGACACTAGAGTGTCCCACACTGGTAACTATTTTTTGCTTGGTAACTCATGCATCTCTTGGCTCAGCAAAAAGCAACCTACAGTTGCCACTTCCAGCTGTGAGGCTGAGTACAGGGCAGCCTTCACTGCTACAGTTGAGTGTGTCTAGCTTCGACAGTTACATGCAGATCTTGATATATGTCAACCATCCTCCACTACTCTCTACACTGACAGCCAAAGTGCTTTGGCTATTGCGCATAATCCAGTCTTTCATACGTGTACCAAGCACATTGAGGTTCACTATCATTATGTTCGAGAGCGCTTGTCAGTGGGAGACAGAGAGTTGTCCTACATTCCAACTGAGACAACTTAGCAGATCTGTTTACAAAGGCACTTCCTCGTCCCAAGTTAGAAGCTTTTCTTCAAGCTTTACACTTGGTTCCCTTTGTTACATGATCTGCCCTGCCTTGGACATTCATAGGTGGCTATATCCCTTGGGATGAAATGTGCCACCATGACCAGAAAATACCAGGTATTCTGCGACGTTTCCAGGATACTTCAGCTCATACCATGGAGGGGGGTTTGTAGGCCATCTTCTCCCCGTCGTATTGATGCACTATGGGCCCTGGTATGTGCCTTGTAGGCATAGTTATAGGCACTTCAGTGTTCTAGTGCCTTTTATGCCACATAGGACACTTAGTCCTATGTGACACCTAGGACACTTAGTCCTAGGGTCTCTTTCATGTACTTTGTACTTGCTTTCTTTTCATCATTCTACTGAGACATCTTTTGCTTGCAGTGTCCTTGTACTTTTCTTCTCTCCGCACTTTGACCCTACAGAATGCACTGGGCATCTACGATTTCACAATCCTCGCCGACATTCCAGAGGGCACTAAAAAGAGCAATATAAAGGATGCCTTCATCAGCTAGGTTTCTCATTTGAGCTATGGCCAGATGGTTATCACTCTACCATTCCTCTTTCACTTTGTTTCAAGTTCATAAGTTGTAAGAAAACAAATATTCCCATTTGCAGGGCTCTCGAGTGCTTTGCTTTATGAATGTGAACAAGCAACTGGTGGAGTTTGAGTGCGAGGGATGCGGAGGCACTCTTG